>NC_091751.1:58633365-58845865 GCF_043380555.1 Nothobranchius furzeri | reverse complement strand
ACCAGGAGCTCAGGAGGAGGTCAGCCTCTCTGATGGGAGGTGTGAGAGTGTCGTAAAACCTTCCACAATGCCTTGGTGAAAATGTTAATGTGTGGTCAATAAACTACGGAAGGATCCCGTCATCTCAGAGCAGATGAGTTGAATAGTCTCATTTATATTGCCCATCGTTTTAAAAACACACAGTTTGGGTTTCAGTGTTTTTCCACTGAGCTTCAGGCTGATCTGCATTATTCTGCACAGCCAGTCTTAAATGTAAAATGACAAAATGTTGTATTTTTCTTTATTAGTGAAACTAAACAAGATCTAATGAAGACATGTGATGCAAATAAATATGACATTTTTTTAATTGCTTAAGTAATTAAAAATATATTGAGATTAACTTAACGCATACTGACCAAAGATGAGGCCAATTTAACACAAAAACAAGAGTCAAGTTTGTCTGAAAACACTCAGATGGATCAGAAATGATTATTTCTGTCTAACGAACCTGTGTCTCAACAGGTGAGTCAGGTAAATGAACAGTCACCAAGCTGCAGCATGGCTCCTGGCCGTTCCCTCAGCTGAAGGCCACCTGCAGAGCAGAACAGAAGCTGCACCTGGATTAAAGCTCCGTCCACCATCTGCACCAGCAGCAGTTGTGTGATAACCTCAGCCTGAATGCTGAAAGCCGATCATTCTTTATTATCCTCTAATAATGTGTATGTGTGTGTGTGTTTGTGTGTGTGTTTGGTCTGGTTCCGCTGACAAACAGAGGTTGTAAATGGCCTGTATTTGATATAGCGCCTTCTAGAGTCAAGGAACCCCCCAAGGCGCTTTACAACACAGTCATTCACCCATTCACACACACATTCACACACTGGTGGTGATGAGCTACGATGTAGCCACAGCTGCCCTGGGGCGCACTGACAGAGGCGAGGCTGCCGAGCACTGGCACCACCGGTCCCTCAGACCACCACCACCAGCAGGCAACGTGGGTTAAGTGTCTTGCCCAAGGACACAATGACAGCGGGGCTCGAACCTGCAACCTTCCGATCACGAGGTGAGTACTTAACTCCTGTGCCACCATCACCCACATTTAACTCTTATTCACAAGTTTTAGCTTCCTTTGAGACCGTTCAGCAGCTCATTGATATTTTGTTCTACTTTTATGTTCTGTACCCATATTTTCCCCTTTAGCCCCAGAATTTTACTTATAAACAGCTAGTTAACTGAACCTGGTTTACACTGATCTCTACTGGATACCCAGGGTACTGCATCAAATGCTTTTAGTGCGCGTGCTTTCTGAGGAGCCAAAGAAATTATGTCAAGGTTAAAAAAAACTCTTATATTAAAACTTTAAATCTAAAACTAGCAAACCATGTTTGATGATTTTGTTGAGAAAATCTGCTGTCTCATACCGATAATTAGGTCTGACTTTATTTCTCCGACAATTATATTTCTGCAAAAGGCTTTTTGTAACATGCACAAAGGTGGTATTTAAAATGGCATTGGTGAGTTTTAACAAGCTTTTGACAACATGAATGTGTCAGCTATGATGCAATGGCCATATTAAATAATTTATTTTTATCTTAAAGGTGTGGTTTACTCATTTATTATATTTGCAGTGTTCTACAGTGTAAATCAATGCCTTATGAGTAATTTTAAAAAGCCATGATGCTCCTGTTCTGAGATGCAGACGTTCGCTGGTGCAGAGATGGACTGAAAACAGCAGGATTTCTCATCATTAATGATATGCACACACCTGAACAATGTAGCAGTCACTTTCACCATCACACTCTTCGCTGCAATATAAAAAAAAGCCTTCCTCTGGACAGGTGCGAGCCAAGAATTAAAATTCAGGGACATTACAGTGTGAGGATTTTCAAATTGTAGCATTTTACCATCTATTTTCTATCCGAAGCTAATGCAGGATAGGTGTAGGAGACCATTTTCTTGTTCGGTCTGCATGAAAAACCCAGAGTGACTGATTATAATCAGAAATCATTAAATTAAATGTTTTTTTAGTCAACCACACCTTTAATGTGTCTGCAAAGATCAGGCCTTCATGGAGATCATGAATGTCAACAAGGTAAAAAAAAAACCCGCTGTCATTCAAGTGAGAACACACTTTGATGACTCAGAAAGAGAAGCAGAACAGTAGAAAAAGTGGAGAAAAAGAAGTGAAAGCAGAGCGACAGAAAGAAGTTTATTACAGGTAAGATACAAGAGACCAAACTATCCGTACACAAAACCACACTTTTACTTGAACTGGTTGGTAGAAAAAGACAAGTTTAATTTGTGCTAGTCTGAAATGTTTTCACAAAAGAAACAGAAACCAAGTTTTACAACAAACTTAACAGAAAATCAAAGAGCAAAGAAAAATGTTCCTACCTTAAAGAAAATAAAACCACTTTGAAGAGCTCGGATGAACGGTGACCCAGCTTTGCTGTGTGCATCTCTGCTTGAAGAACACGATCACACAGACAGAGGACTGGGAATAACGTCAGCTTAGACCACAAACCAATAAAATGATCCGTTTAGACAATCAGATCAGAGAATAAAGGCACATGTGGTCCCAACAGGCCAGACCAGAATCACATGTTTATTATTCGTTTAAAAGGACAGCGTTAGCACGCGTCCAGTGTTTTTGGCTGCTTTTCTAACAAAACTGGGATTTTAATGTAAAAACTGTCACCTTTAACGATGCATGTGGTGAACTCGGTGCATGATTCAGCATTGTTGACTCCAAATTTAAACAAAGAAAGGATGTGAAACAGAAATGGTCCTCCTGTGAAATAAGAACAAGCTTCAAACTGAATTTTTTTTCCACACACACCCAGCTCCTGGTCGTTCGGAGGATTTAAATACCCGAAAACATGATGAACTTGGCAGACTTTTTTACCTGTGGTTAAAAGTTACTGAAGTTAGTGAAGTGAGATACGCAATTCTAAGATGCGTAGATCTGATCTGTCAACATTTTAAACAACTTTGTTTGATCGTTACATAAAAAAAAAAGACGTGAAACGTTCAAACACACAAACAGATCCGAGTTCTGATTCAAGCCCCTGACTTTAGCTGGTAGTGTGTCACAACACGAGCCATCAGCTCACCACACCCGATGGTGGAGGAAACCGCAGTTTGCTTAGGAGCACAAGATGATGTCTCAGCAGTTTATGAAGAACGAACCTCAAACGTCCAATAAAAGTCTAAAAGCTGAAACTGCCCCGCTGAGGGGTCATCTCTGGATACCAAAGCTGAAATCTGACACAAATTATAATTCCATGTCTTAATCCCAGATGAGGCTTTTTCACCTGTAAACACTCTGATGTTGCGACGGACCTTCACTTCACTTGACTGAACGAAAACCACAGGGAGCTGGTGCTTAGCAGCTTTTAACGATAAGACGCTTTTAGAAACTTGCCGAGCTAAACGCTGCTGCTGCTTTAATGGAATTAGCTTTTCTTTAAAATACTTCAACGGAAAACTATTCACAGAAAAAGTTCAAAAGAGGACAAATGCCGTGACTTCTAGTCAGAGAACTCGTTGTTTCAGAGCTGGTGTGCAGGTTAGATGGTGGACTTGGAAAAGGAGACTTTAAGGTGGTGGTTTCCTCCCATGTCGTAGTTGTGGAGGTCAATCAGAGTCTGGATGGCTTCCTCCACCGACGACATCTGGATCAGAGCCATCTTACGGTCCCTGGATAACAGAAAGCAAACAAATAAAAGTGCCTCTTTGGAATAAAACAGCAAAACAAATGTGTTTCTTACTGGAAAAACTTGAAGGCCTTGACCGTTCCTCCACTGTTAGAAAACAGAAGACGGAGATCATCCTCTCCAACTCCATCCCTGGAAAAAATAAACATAAAAACAATCCATGAAGCAAAAGTCGCCTCATTTTACTGCCAAATACAACCGATGTGCTTCGGTGTGGACCCACCTGATGTTGGAGAGGTGAAGTGTTGCAGAGGGAGGAAAGATGTTCTGAAAGTTTTTGGATCCGGGTTTTTTGAAGCGGTGGAGTGGAGAACCAGAAAAATCTGACAAACGAAAGCAAAACTTTAGGAAAAAGCCGATAACTGCATAAAAACTAGAAAATAAAATATCATTGTTGTAAATAAAATGTAAAGATGCAGGCATCTCCCTACCTTTGGTTAGTAGCTGGTCATCCAGCCCTTCTCTGGGCAAAGCGACGGTTTGATGCTTGGACAGCGTCACTCTCATCACTTTACCAAACACCTTCTGACCATTCAGGTGACTCATGGCTGAAAGAAAGACACACGAGACGCGTAAACGCACACAAGGATAAACTAGAAGCGGCCGGCTGGATAACAACGTCACGAGCTGACTCACCCAGCTGAGCCTGGTTCCCGTCAGACAGCTGGATCAGAGCGCTGTCCTTTTTGTTGTAGAGGATCTTCACCCTCTGAACATCACCGTAGACCCCTGGACGGAGAAAGAGACAGACAGAAAAACAGACAGCGAGAGAGAGAGAGCGTGGAGGAATAGATGAGGACAGAAGAGAGAGCAGGAGAGATGGAGCCGACGAAGATAAAAAGAAGAGGTGTGAAGGATGAAAGGAATAAAGTTAGTGCTAGAAAGACAAATGAAAAGAAAAGATGGACTCTTCCCATTTGACTTCTATCTCAAACTCAACCAAACGCTTCCTTTAATGTGAAACCTCAGCTGAAACTGCTCAAACTGACTGGCAGGTTAATGCTGGACAGGAGTGCAGGATTCAGTCTGATTAGGTGGATAAAATGTCAAACAGTGCAGGAAAATTAAGTAAAGACACTTTTACTGAACCAGATGCACTAACCTGACAAAACATGCTGCTGCACATAGACACGAGTCACCGAGAAGACCTGAACGACTGCTGAGATCGTTCTTTT
Organism: Nothobranchius furzeri; assembly: GCF_043380555.1. Taxonomy (NCBI): domain Eukaryota; kingdom Metazoa; phylum Chordata; class Actinopteri; order Cyprinodontiformes; family Nothobranchiidae; genus Nothobranchius; species Nothobranchius furzeri. The sequence continues at coordinate 58,840,998 of NC_091751.1, read as the reverse complement.
AGGATTATACTGGTTTAATTTAGACGACTGGGAGGCTGGTAATCCAAACCGCGATGTTTTATTAAAGAGTAACAAAGATGGACTACGACTAAAACAACTTGGTACAAAATCTAGAGAAAAAAGGCAAAAAGACAATAAGGAAGGACGAGCTAGAGCGAGTCTGAGGGAGCGAGAGAGTCTGCAGGATTGTTATGATCTACTTCATCATTAATGTGGTGAGAAGACCTGGCTATGTGTTTAAGCTTCTACAGCCAGCGTTCACACGATGCTGCTTCCATACAAAACCCTCTTCTCCATTCAGCCATAACATTACGAACACCCAAGTCAGGGACATGGAGTTTTAACAAGTTATTCTCTTGTTGGTCCTCCTGCTTACTCTAAAATCTCATCACTCCATGTCGTCAGATTAAAAATCTCTGGAACAGGAAGTCCAGACGGACTCATTGATGTCTCAGACTGTGAACACGACCCATCAGTGGTCATAATGTAATGGCTGATCTGTGTAGGTCGTGCAGACCTAAACAGGAAGCTTCAGTTAAAGAGGTGGAAAACAAATCTAACAATTTTTAACTAGATTAGAACTTTAATATGACAACATCGGAGGGATTACGGCGTCTTCGTTGTCTCCATTAAGTCACAAGTTAACCAAACAATCCTTCAGACTCGCAGCTCGTTCGATATAAAGACAAAAGTAAAATCTGATATCTGCAATCAACAGTACAATAGAGAAGAGCTTGGAAACAACAGGCAGATAGAGAAGAGCAGAGTGCCCACGACATCACTGAGGAACGTGAACAAAACTGGATTAACAGAGAGAGATAAACAGATAGAATAGTAGAGGTTGAACATACCGAAGAGGGTAAAGAGACTTTGAGGCGTGACCATCTTTAGAGAGAGAGACCGCAGAGCAGAGGACAGGAAGAGGAGGAGCAGAGGAGGAGGAAGAGGAGAGACGAAGGTAGAGATCAGACCGCCCCGCGTTGGACGAGGGGGGAGATGGTTGTTTCCATGATGATGAAGGAGTGGAGCAAAGATGGAGGGGGAGGTGTGGGAAGGCAGGGTTTAAATTAGCAAAGTCATAAACAGATTATTATCAGATTAAGGAAAAGAAGGCAGGAGAAATAAAAATAAATGATGGTATTATTAATTAATTAGTGGGGGGGGGGTACATGGGGAGGTTCAGGAGGAGTGCGTAGCGTCAGAAAGGTCAAATAGAAAAAAAATGTTTAATGGAAGGAGAATGGGAGGGGAGAAAGGAGGCGGGGGAGGGGAGAAAGGAGAAGAGGACAAAAATCAAAGCAGAGGTCAGTAAACAGAGCATCAGTGGAACATCAACGGAGTCTGAATGATTGCTGGTCGAGTCTAAAAAAAACACACACGCAAAATAAAAACCACCAGGTCACACACACTTATTCCACACACACACACACTCACCGCTGGATGCAATTAGTGAGGAAAAAGGAAGGATGGGGAGAAAATAATTCACAAAAAACAACAAAATCTTTGAAATAAACAAGGGAGTACCATGAAGCAGATGGCTGGAGGAATCAGGAATCAGACGAACTAAAGTCCAAGTTTAGACTGACGAGGGACCAGCTCACTCACACCTTCAACACCATTAATAAACACAAACAACTGAAGGAGATGTTCAACATGTTCTGTCTCAGTCTGGAGGAAGGGGAGGTGCCTGTGAGGTTTCTTGGGCTAGAACAGGAATGAGCTGATCACGAACATATCCCACACATCTTAGCTTCTTGACTCAATCAGCAGATAAAGCACCAGTTGATGTTCGTGAAATAAACTGGTGTTAATGTTCTGTCTACAGGGACGGCATCCAAACAGAAATTCAACAAACATTTAATGACTTTAGGTCACTGTTTATGCATTTGTCCTCCACCCAGACCAGCTGATGTTAGCCAAAAGAACCTCTGTTTTATTCTGGAAACAGGACGCGCGCGCGTGCGTGCGTGTGTGTGTGACATAAAAAGCATCATGACGGATGTAAACAAACTTGTCATGGAGGAATGAAAACAAGGGTTGTTTACATATTCATTATGGTAATGCATTAATTCACACCATTACAGTAAGTTCCTGCCATCATGTACAGGCAGACATTTTTATTATTTAGTAAAAGCGTGTGAGATTTCTGCTGGAATCTAAATAATTCATTTTAAATCTGCAGAAACTCTGGCGGCTAGAACAAGAACAACGTTCTTTAGTCTACATCGAAGTTCTTCTCCTCGGCGTGCTCATGCACGACACGGTTGGTGAGGATTTCTTGATCTCAATCTGACTGACAACAAAAACAAAAACAAAGTGAGGTGGTTGAAAGCAGCCAGAACGCAACCGTGACCTCATCTTCTCATCAGGGATGGACAGATAGAAAGAGAGAGAGAGAGAAGAGATGAAGACACAAGAAGAGGCAACAGATGCTGTAGACATATAAACCATAGAGTTGTCACACATTTAGAGTAAGAAAATAAAACACAAGTAAAGTCAAAAACAAACAAACATCTGCTGTCAGCACACAGAAAACACAGAGATTCACAGAACCACTTATAGAAGACAGCATGGGCCGTCATTTTAGCTTAAAAAGACACCAGACTGGACATGAGACAGTTTAGAGACAAAAACCAAACAGGGAAGTCCCTGTAACACACACTCATACTCTAGCTTTATGTGTGAGAACCCCAGCTAAAAGCTCTGAAACACTTGTTAGAAACTAGAAAAGTGTTTGTCGGGTTCTGCTTTAAACGAGACAACGAGGATGTGGAAGGCCTTCGACAAACCTAGTCCAGGGTTTCCCTTACATAGGCGTAGGCGTGGCGGCCCGCCACGGCTGAAATCCCACCGCCACGCCTACAAGATCCCAAGTTTTTTTGTTTTTGTTGGCGCTGTTTCCCGAAGAAGCAGCGGGAACTACTATGTTGTCACTTGTGATCACAGCCGGCGGGCAGCAAGAAGCAGGCAGGGCAAGGTGAAGTTACAGCATAAGTTACTGAGTTTAAAATTAGAAAGGTAGCAGTGGATATAATGCTTTTTGGTTTACATGTTTCAGCAGCATTAAGATAAACGAGTGTTGACGATCTTGACAGGGTTTCCTCCAGTGCTTACTAGGCCAGGTTTTCCTCCCCCCACCAGGCTAAGCATCACTTATTCATGTAAAATTTATTTATTTTTTCATGTCTGATTTTAACCGCATCTAATACTGTATTACGGTGTGAGCGCAACAGCGACAACTTAAGATCGACGCGTGAGCAGCGTGAGAGGTCGGGTGTTTTCATCTGAACCCTTAAAACCTCCAGCAGGCTACGCTGCACTATTGACGTGTTAGCGCGCGGCGCTAACAACTTAGCGACGTGACATGTCTCGGAGAAAGCGTAAAAACACGTTGGACGCTTCTTCTGAAGCGGGAAAATAACACCTCTTCTTAAGCAGAGCACGACGTCGCCTCGGCTCGTTCACGGCCGAGCCGGACTGAGCTCGATAACATTGACCCAGCACAGCCACTGGGTCGTTGGAGCTGCCCCGTGACTGCCTGATGGAAAACCAGCGGGTTTCATCAGACTCGTAAAGTTTCTTGTTTTTGCTGGGGACCCCCTGTATTTTACCGCTCCCTCCTGCAGTCTTCCCCTATTAACATTTAAAATGATTCTGTAAACTCTGTGTATCAATAGAAACAATCTCTGCCTCTGCCAGCTGCAGTAAATGTAGTCTCCAAATAATAAATAAGAGGTGCATTCATCTGTGTATCTCCTTTGACCCGCATTAGTGATATTCTCAGCACCAGAACAGTGAAGCAAAGAAACACATTCCTGAGTTTGTTAGTAATTTTATTTATTATGTGCATCTAACCTGTTCTATTTTTCTCTGAAATGAGATCAAATCAGTGCTTCTATGGGTTGTCTCCTCTCTGCACTGGAAAATTTTACTTTATTTAGAGACGTGTCATAATTTCGTCCCCCCCCGGCCGGCCCCACCGCCACAGCTGGAAAAATTCCTAGGGGAAACCCTGCTAGTTCGTATTTAAAAATGAGCTTTTGAACACAACAGGGCTGAAAAGGTGGCGCACACCGCCGAGAAACCCCATAAATAATCTGTTAGTCACCGACGTGTTACAGAAAACTAGATAAAAGGATTCTTATTAAATCTAGGTACAGAAATTTTAAAAAGGCTGTAAAATAAAACATTTTTCATGCACACACTCACACACCAACTCACACTGATGTTAATTCAAAGGATTTATTCAAAACAGACATTCAACATGAAAGATTTAAGGTGGAACTAAAGAAAGGAGCGTGTTTAGTGTTTGTTCTGTTTAGTTAGTGTACCTCTTCATTTAGGTTGGATGCCAACAGGACCCCCGACACTCCAGACCCGGACAGAGCAACACGGCCCGCAGCTGCCGCCGCCGCCGCTGCAGCGCTCAGAGGGCTGATGGCTCCTAACAAACAATAAAAATAATTTAAAACAGGTCAGGATCAAACCAGCAATAAATTATTTATTATTTCAACAGATCATTGAAGATATGAGAAGCCTGCTTTCCTTCCTCTGAGCTTTCACACGACCCAAGCTGGATATGATCCATAACAGGATAGAAAACAAACATAAACAGATGAAAAACAGGATTTAATTAGTAAAACGTGTAGATACCTCCACCCTGTGAGAGTGAGAGAGAAGAAGAGAATCCTCCGCCACTAGAGTAGGAGGCTAGAGCTCCAGATGGGGTACCTAGGAGACAAAAACAACTAGATTTATTCCGCAGGACACTCTAACCTCACACCAGGAGCACAGAAGTTATGTTTTAAACAATAAATGTGGTTTTCCATTAGCTAAATACCAAAAGTGATAAAACGGTGCTGATGTAAATATCCCGCTTTAACCCACGTGGCAAAAGACTGACCATGTGATGATGTGTGTCAGAAAAGGACTGGATTTTTCTAGAAGGAAGTATGACTGAATGCTGTCCAGACAGATGGAGAGACACGTGTACTTACCCAGTAAGGAGTGATCCTTGTTGGTTGACTCTCCGTCTCCAGTAGGGAGGTCTGGTCTGGTGTAATCACGACTCTTATCATTGTTGTATTTAACATTGAGGTTGACCAGTTTACTGAAGTCTATCCGTAGAGTGCAGCATGAATTATAGATGTTCTGTCCATCCAGCGACTGGAGGACACAGGAAAAACGTGTTAAAGGGACTTTACGGAGTTTTGAATTTTTATGCTCACGATTAACCCCTCAGGCCAAAAGCGTAATGGCAGCTTCAATAGTAGGCTCGTGCACGAGGCGCGCATGCTGTACGTGCACACTCCTTAACGAAAATAACAGCTGAGACAGTCAGACAGCTCCGTGTGTGTGTGTGTGGCCCGGAGGACAGAGGACAGGAGAACGCACAGCTAATTAATTAAATAATTTGGTTCTGTACCTTTTTCTTCAGCACAGCTGAGCCGACAAAGGGTTATGATTGGTCAGTCCTCCTGCATGCTCAGACCATTCCTTTCCCTTGCTTGAAAAATTGTTCCAAAATGAAAGTTGAACCCACTTTTTTTTTTTCATCTGTGAATTCAATGCCGTTAGGCGAGTCTCAAATAAAAATTTGGGCATCTTACTGTAAAAAAAAAAATCCCATTAATGTAAAAAAGAAACTCTAAATAAACTATGTTCACATCCAGAATCGAACCCGGGTCTTCTGCACGAGTCTGCCGTCTTACTAGGTGAGCTATAGCACCAGTGGCGTCTTTTCTATCTGTATCATTTATATCCCTGATGATAGCTGAAACAAAATTCAAAGAACGGTTCGGAGTGAAAAAGGCTATTTTGTAGCTAATTTGCAGGAAATATCTAGAAGAAAGTAGCTAAGGGTCCTCAGAAACGTAGCTAGGTTCATCACTAGGCGTTAGGAACAGCGACAAAGTGGCTGAGTTGGCACTACCTCACTCTCTGCTGCTAAAGCTACGGATAGCAAATGCTACGGGCGATGCCTGAGCGTGAACGCACATGAAGCAGTCTGCTCAACCCGAGCAGCTCTCTTTTTCTGTGATTTTACAGAAAAAGAGGCAATCACAGTAAAAATGCCAGGGCTCATTCTACAGGACCAGGGCATTGCAGGAGAATGTATGAAGAAGAAATTTATTATTTCTATACATGTTTTGGCTGTCAAACTTCCATAATGCCCCTTTAATTACATGTGATTTTTTTAAAATAAAACAACTGGAAAATGACTAAATCTTGATGGCAGAAGAGAAGAAGGCAGCAAGATTTTTTTTAAATTAAGTTCAACTTTCACCGCTAACAAAAAACCCGTTTAAAGGGACATCACTAGCTAGTTTTTATTTCTGATGCTAATAAAACAAGATCAATATCTTTTTTTACTCAGATTAAATCTAAAACAAAACTCTTACAAAGCATTAAACATCAACTTTACTCATATTTTGGTCTCAAGAAGGAATGAATGAGTATGTCATTCTCTGGGGAAAACGAGCTCTGGTGCGCCTGTTGATGACGAATAATTCAGCCGAAGGAGAAAGTAGCTTCAGACAACAGGATTTGGAGTTTTGTTTTGGATAACAGCAACGTGACTTCCACTGACTGTTCGCTTTGCAACGTTGATGTTTTATCTCCACAAATAACACAAGCCTGAAGGAGTTCTGCTGTGTGGTGGAGTTGCTAATGCCAACGATTAGCTTCTACTAGACGAGATGCTCTCTGCTGTTTCCTGGACACTAAACCAACAACAGCCTTCCCTATCATGAGTAAAGATGGACAGTGTGACATAGATATGTCGGGCTTTTCTGAACAGAGCATTTTTCTATTTTCTATCAAAAGCTAATGCAGGAGATAAGTGTAGGAGACTATTTTCATGTTAACCTGATTAGAATCAGAAAAAAGTAAAAGTTAATCTAGCCTTTAAAAGAATTGTAGGCGTGAAAAATAAAACTGAGTTGATTTTTTTTTAACTTCTAGTCTTTATTTTGCAGAGATGGTGTGTGATCTCACCAGTTTAGCTTGCTGTGCGTTGACTGGGTCACTGAACTGCAGAAGAGCTTGGAACTGGTTGTTCTTAGTAAAGGTTATGATCTTCATCACAGTTCCAAATTTACTGAAGATCTAAAAGCAAAAATAAACATGTGACATCACCAATGAGAGTTTTTAACATTTCTGGTTAAAGCAACACATCCACAGAGTTTTAATTTAACACCGTGAGCTCATGAAAGGCTGTAAGGAAAATCTTAAGACTCAATCTGCCAAAAATGCTGTAGAAAATAGTGTTACCTGTTGTAGAACATCCAGTGTTACAGGGTAAAACATGTTGTCAATAATGATTCGGAGTACAGGACTGGGAGGTGGAGCGAGCTCCAACACTCCTTGGTCAGAAGCAGGAGAGCTTCCATCCTGAACAGCTGACACTGCTTGCAGCACCGCCTGAGCTCTCTGAAGTGAGAATAGACAATTAACACAAGACTGAGTAATAATCAAGTCCAACAAAGGTCTACACGTGTCTAGGGCAGGGACAAGAACTGTTTACCTGATTCAGAGCAGAGTCTGTTTTCAGTTCTTTATGGTTGGAGTACTGGATGAAGACTGGAGAGTTTCTGACCTAACAGAGGACAAAACAGTCACTAGTGATGTCTGACAGGGAAAACAGAACCAGTAAGAGTTGAATTTCAGACCTGTGGTGTGACGGCTGAGTAGTAGTTCACCATAGTGATTGCTGCTTCCTCTGTACTCAACTCTAAAAATGCCTGGAAATGCAGTGATGCACATTTGAGATGAACAAATGATTTCCAGAGATGTTTTTCATAAATGATAGTTGGGGCTGCCACGCCATTCCTGTTCCATGATTAGCTCATCGTCATGCGTTTACCTGGTTTTTCCCCTTCAGCATCAATATATTAGTGACCTTTCCGAAGGGCAGCCCCAGAGCAATGACTTCAGTTTCTGTCACTTCGTTGGGAAGTTTTCTGATGTGCAGGACTCTGGAGGGGGGCGACTCGTCCAGGCGCTGTTTCTTACTGTCACTACCGTTAGCTGAACACGGAGACAAGTATAAATATTAAAGGTTAATGTAATATAATCAAAAATGGGTTCTATGGGTTTTCATCCAAGGTGATAATTATTGACACTGCAAAGTATTTTGTTACAAATAACAGGATCATCTGAAATGATCTGAGAGCAGATCAAGGACTAATGTTCCTGCAACAGGAGTCTCACTAAAAATACAGCTGAATGACTTTGAGCTGATACAATCTGGCCAGACAGCATGTAGGGAAAAACAATTCTGGACTGGCTGGGGTGGTGAGTAAATGTCATCAGATGTCACGCTCATAACTAACATACATAAACCAACAGTAAGTAAGATAAAATGGGTATGCAGGCTCACAGAATATTAAAGCATCATATGCTTTTGTTTTGAAGGACAAAGACAGAGAGATCATGAAAATAAATGCAAAAAAGCAACAAGATTCAAAACAACACAGCCACAGCCACTTGCAAATCTAAAGTTTAAATGATGCACTCTTCGTTTTTCTTTCCTTACCGGCCATGGAGCTGGGGCTGCTGCTGTACATGCTGAGCTCATCTGAGCCTCTCTGGAATCACATAAACAATTAAAACTGCTCAAACTTTTATTCCAAACTGGATAAAATGTGACACATAAGTCAGAAGTTAGCTGATAAAAGGACAAAAGGATAAAGTAGTTTACCTTCACACCAACTGCAACATCACTGCAGAGGAAACGTAATATGAAGATAATTAAAGATTTCTAACAGCAATCAGTGCAATTTACTTTATCACTACGATAATATATGAATAAAATCAACGTTGGTGGTTTTAGTGCCAACGATAACGATAAACAGAAACTATTTTAAAAATATAAATAAATAAATAGAGAGAGAACAGGAACTACAGCAACATTTTAGAGAAACATTAAAAGTAAATCAAAGGAACCTGATTAGAACATTAATTTTACTCAAAATTCATAAACTAAATTTACTTTTAAACGATTCAAAAGGCTTATTTTAATTAGGTACTTTTGAGGTGTGGTTTTGCTGTCATTGCCTTATCTTTCGGTATTTGAATCCTTCTTTTACATTCTTTAATGGCTCATCCTTTTTAAATACCACAATAATCCAACAGCATTACAGTACTGTAGTGAGACCTTAGAGAAAATGTTGTAAATCGTGGTTTTTAAATTACGTTTGTGCAGCAGATTTGCTTCAGACAAAGGACCATTATTTTAGGATTAAGCTAGCGGCGGCAGACAGGTGTATGAACGACGTCAACATCATATTTCATAAGCAATGACGTTTAACTCTATAATTCAATCTTTATTAAAGATATGAATAAATTATTAAACCATTTATTTCGTTATTCGCTCTATCGAGAACACGACATTGTTAGCTTAGTTACGCACGACATAACGAACATCGTGACCGCTCAGCTACAACGTTGGTTTAGCTTAGGAGTTTTGAATTAAATATGTTGTTAAACCTAAGTTTACCATAAATATCCGTCTATTTGGTTGCTAAATGACATTTACAAGGCAAACAGTTAGGACTGGGTATGGCATGCTAAAGTCACGCTTTTCTGACCAGAGGAACGTCAAAGTGTATAAAGGAGCTAACGTTTAGCAAGTCCGTAAGACAGGCGCGTTAAGGTAATGTAGCGTGGGTAGCTCTGCGAAACGAAACCGGTACCCTTAGCAGAAATTAAGAAACGTTTACCCGTCCATTGCGTTTCTTTGTCTTATTCTGTCTGTTGATCTGTCAGCACACCGACCGATGCAGGCGCTGCAAGCAAAATGGGCGTTCTACTTCTAAAACTCGGTTTGGACAAACAAGTAATAGGTGCGATACTGCCGCTACCTGGTACGGAGTTTAAACTACACCAAATTTTCCTGAAAAATTGTGTATTCAAACCAAACTCACACATTTTATTTATAGAGTTCATCTTAAAACAAGTCCTGTCGCCAAAAGTGCTAAACAGAAAACAGAACTCAAAGATAAAATTACTATCCAGGTATACAAAACAGTCACATAGCTTAAGGAGGCTGAGGAAATAACTATAAAACTATAAAAGCATGAATACATTAATAATCATTCAACATATAAAACAAATCAACCAAAACACTTTCTTGGGTCGAATTAAAAGCTAGTGGAAACAAATGACAAATATTAAAAAAGTCAAAAGACTGAGTGGATCTCACATTCACGGGCAGTTACGTGTAAATGAAGACACAAGGAAAGTATTAAACACATGATGATAAAGTGAAAAATGGCGTACAAAGTTAGGAAATCACCTGAAATCACCCCGCCCCTATGGTACTAATTGGTAGCAGTTGATTTGGTCCTAATTGAGGGGAGGGAGGAGACTTAGGCTCCTTATAAAGTCTTCTCATTACGCAGGAGGCACACAGGAAAGACTTCATGATGAATAAAAGCAAAGAACTCTCCCAAGATCTTCGTAATCTTATCATTGAAAAGCATTCTGATAGTTATATATGCATTTCTAGAATGCTTAATGTTCCTGTGAGCACTGTGGGGGCCATTATTCGGAAATGGACAGAGCCTCAGTTCACCATAAACGATCAGTTAGACAGGGTTAGACGTCTGTTTAATGCCTGATGAGAAATCGTTTGATCAAGTGGAAGGGGACTATCTCTTTGAGACTTCAACAAAGTTTAAACTTGGACCCAAATCTATATCCTGGATAAAATTGCTATATTCCTCTTCATTGGCAGCTGTCCTCAGCAATAATATTATTTTGAGATTACTTTGGTTTGAGCCATGGAACTAGGCAGGGATCCCCACTGTTGAAATTGCTATTGAGCCTTTGGCCACACGACAGAACCCAGGTATCAGTGGCTTCTCGTGTCTGTAGGGCCAGATTAACACTTTGTTGTACCCTGGTCAACAATATTAAAGGGCCCCATCATCACGACCCAAGGATCACCATAATATGGTCACATACATAATATTTTACTGTAATATGCAATAAATATACTCAATACTTGAATGCCTGACATCACGTAACCCGCTCAGAGAAACCTTTGACCCACCTCGTGTGGACTGACCAATGAGGAGAGGGTCTTAACTTGAGGCCCTCTCTTCATAGGTCAGTCTGCATGAGACTGACTCTCAACTGACGTTCAGTCGTAGGCAGCGAAGCGTCTCTGTGCAGCACAAAAGCCTGGGTGGACAGTTTGTTTAATATAGGGCGACCATATTTCCATTTCCAAAAAAGAGGACAGGGGATCTGTGCCTATGACGTCACACTATGGTAACGTCACACAAACCACGCTGGGACCCATTTCTTTGTAAGAACTACATTAATATAAGATTCTACAAATAAAAGGGCTCTAAAACAATTCATATGTAAATATTTTGCATATTTATTGCAAAATCTAATTTTTCTACTTTACTGCTGCAACAAGGTTGTATTAATAAGAAATAATTATACCTTTTGTTTTACTACAGCATCGGTAAGCTTCCTGTGCACAGATTATTAAGGATGCTTGTTTCAGCTGTGAGATTAGACGATAGGATCAATGAAAAAAGAAGTTGTCACATACTCCATGGAAACTTTCAGAGAATCCACAAATAGTGGCTTTCAAATGGTTTTGTTACTTTTTGCAAGTTTAGAAAAGAAGCAGATGAGACGACATGTCTGATAATGTCTGAGGGGTTTTTATAAACACAGCATAACTAATACTCCTGGACAGGGTATGAATTACACAGAGGCTTCTGGGGAGCCCAGTTATGGGGGGGGGGGGGGGTTCATTTTGCCTTGGCCCCCAAAATGCCTTGAAACGGCCCTGGGTGTGTGACTGAGTTTTGAAGGTGATCTGTACTGTATCAGATATATAAATATTACATGTGTGTAACTTATTGTTTTATACAGGTAAAAACGTGTAGTAGAGATAAGTCTACCTACATTTTACTTTTCAACACTTTGTTTTCCTGTCCTGTCTGTCTCTCATCTTCCTGCATCGCCTCTAAACTCTCCAGAAAAACTGCTGCCTGAATTCTTACTTTTTCACCTCATCAGTTACTTTTGAGCAGATCAAAGGGATCTCCTGACCGCAAAGCGGAGTGCGCATTTTGATGCTGCATCAGTGAGGTGAAATCACCGCAGCACAGGTGATGAGCTCCACAGTAGCAGAGCGCTTCAGGCACAAATAAGACAGAAAGTAGAGAACATGTGCAGACATGAACGATCATATGTTAATTATAGTTTTTTTGGTAGCACCACTTTGAGAATGGACCGTGCGCTGGACGCAGCAGTCTAGAGAGCTGCACACCAACGATCATCGCTCTGCCACTCTTTGTGCTCTCTGCTCAAAAGAGTCCATGAATGATGTAATATAGGTAGAAAACATTTTTTTCTGGCTCCCCTCGATGTGTAGGATATCCAGCTCCTCCATAATTCGATCCCTGCTCCTGGATGAAAGACCGGACATTTTCATCAATACAAGACACCCCCCCCGGACGTCTTGGTCAGATAGTGAAAAGCGGACATGTCTGGGGAAAAGAGGACGTATGGTCACCCTAGTTTAATATAAGGCGGGAGATTACAGATACAGTATTTTGCTCGAACCCTTGCTGCCCTGGGCCCTTTAGAGTTCGTGGGCCCTGGGCAATTGCCCAGTTACCCATATGGTTAATCCGGCCTTGCGTGTCTGGGATCTACAAATAAAGTCTTTCTTTATGCCGACGACATGCTTTTGTTTATTTCAGATCCTCTTGCTGGTATCATTTGGTTGGATCATTGGCTATATTCAGAAAAGTGAAATGATGCCTGTGATTCTTGGACTGTGGCTAGAGCTCACTTATACAGTTTATCATTAAAAAATATCTATTTGGGTGTGACGTGTTTATTAAAAATGCAGTTCCTTCCTTTCCTCCTTAGTAATAATTTTCTGATGAAGACAAAAACCAAAATTAGGATTTTTATTGGTAGAGGGGATTTTTTTTGGGGAGTGGAATCACTGGATTAAATAATTAGGATTTTTGGATTATTGAGATGAAAGGTCAACATTTCTGGTCAAGAAAAGAAAAACACTGGTGAGTGACCCTTCATTTGATGTAATAAAATGTTGTGCTGCACTTAATTTATCATGCCAGAGATGCCACTGGTAATGACAAGACAAATTCAAATCTAAATTAGCATGCATACAATTTAACAGTTACATTGTTTCAAGGGAACAAATCAACACAACTGTATTTTTCATTTATAATTTTATTTAGTCCAAAATATTTGGTGTAACCCAAGAAAAAAAAGATAGAAATATTGCATGTTTTAGTTTTAACATTTTTAAACTCTTAAATGTTGAGGTACAATTATGAATAGTAATTATTCGAAGCAGATCTTAATCTTTATTAAAGGGCAAGTCACCCCAAAATCATCTGTTTTGCTGATAAACTATATAAATGAGTGTAGTCAATAATTTAGCACATTAGTGCATCTTTGTTAAAATTTAAATATTCTGCCTGAAACTGTCACTGTTGCACCCTCTTTGGGTAAAAACTCTGCACTGCATTTTAATTTAAATCTGCCATCGCTATTGGCTAAGAGGTACCCTATGACATTAGCTGGTACCATATGATGTCACAATGCCATTGCGAGCCAGTGTGTGCGTGTATTTGTTAGCGGGTCCGCCCTCTCAGTCTGCCAGGCAACAGCATATGTTGCACTTTTCAAACAGAAAGTGGGAGTGGAGTAACATCCTGCAATGGGATGACTTGCTCTTTAAGCATTTGTTTGTTCCTTTAGCAGACAGGATTAACGGGTACCCCCCTTTTGGGGACATGAGGTGTTTTCCTGGTAACCATTTTAATGCAGTCAACAATTGGACAGACACTGAGACACAGAGTGCAGCCTGTACAGCTGTCAGTCACAAAGGGAAGGTGGGTCTCTGGGTCAAACTGTATGGCCTGAAAAGATAAAAAGAAATTCATGTTTCAGGATTGAATGCATAAACTGCTCAAAACATTTTTAAAGATACAGAAAAGGTAGGTGTTTAAGGTAAAAGCAGCTGAAAGACACACCTGGTATCCAGAGTCATTGCAGGTCATGTAACATTTACCACAGTTGATGCACATATCTTCGTCTATCAGAGCCTCAACCTAAAAAACAAACAAAGAAAGGTTTTAAATATTTAAAAGGATTGATCATTTTTGTCTACATAGAAATTTTCCAAATATTTAGTGAATTGTGTGGAAGACTTTTAATGTAGTTTTTCCAGTAGGTATCTTTTTATTAGTCTAAACTCAGATTTATGTGTTTAACAGTGAACATGCTGTTGTGCTGTGTACCTGCTCCATGTTGTCAAGGTCCTGGTACGCTCCAATGTAGCGCAGCGCTCTTGCTATCACATCCTAAGAAACAATATAAACTTTGCTTAACAAAAAAAGTGTATTCACTCCGGTTGAGTCATATTTGTAATTGTGTCCCACACCTTTACTGCAGGCACGGGTTTATTGGGCTTGTTGACCCGGTCTACGTTGGTTTTTGGCACATCGTTTTCACCTGCATCTCTGAGCTGTTTCTTGTACTTTATGATGGCTTCAGTCCTCCGATGGAGGTATGGACCAAAACTAGGAAGACTCTATACAAACCCAAATGAATGAGAACGTTAGTGGGAATAAATATTAAAACATCACAGCACTTGAATAAAATCAGGATGGATCATTAGCAAGGACTGCAACAATAATGTCCATATTTTATACATGTACCTTTCCAACCAGGTCTTCCAGTTTGGAAACTGGTTTTCCTCTCTGGTGTTTTTCCGTTGGAGGGGTCTGACCGTCCCAGTCTTTCAGCTCCAGGCTCTTCAGGTACAACAAGGCTTTTAGTCCTAAACACAAAGTTACATTAACCATCATTCAGTTAGGAAATCTTGTACTGATGCAAAAATAAAAAAGTTACCTACCAACACAGTAATCCTCAATCACAGTGAAGTCCTGGTTCTGAACTGCGCTGCACACCTGACAAAATCAGAAAATCTCAAGACTTATTTAACAACACAGAACACTTTTAATGGGAGGTGAATGACAGGCTCTGCAGCAGTACAGAATTTACTTTATCTTTTGTGGGTCAGTCCATAAAAATCTAGATAAATAAACATATAAATTAATAACTGTCTTTTGCGAGAATAAATCCAGCATAAGCACAAATGAATAATGTTGATTTTTGCTCTCACCTGCAGCACCGATGCCCCGGCATGGAGAAACTGCAGCCCCGTCTCTGCTGAGTCGATGCCGCCGGTGGCCAAGATAGGGAAACTTGGGATGGCCTTGGCAATGGCTGATACAGCTTTGAGGGCAATGGGTCTGATGGCATTACCTACAAATTGAGCATGCTTCACTCAATTTCAGCTTTTCATTGTAAAAATACATTTTTATAAGAACTGGAAAAAGTCTGCTTCAAATGCAAATGTATTTCTGATCCACCCTCTTGTAATTAAGCTTAAACTAAACTCATGAAACATGGATTCATAAGGAGACAATATTGACCCTGTTATGAAGCAGGCTATGCATTGTTAAACACCTGAGGACCAAACATACCAGACACTCCTCCATACGTAGTGCGCTGGCTCGCTCCAACCTTTGGCCAAGGCGAGCCGTCGGCCTTCAGACCCATCAGACCCGACACCGTGTTGGTGGCGGTGACTCCATCTGCTCCACCTGTAACACACAACAAACACCGGCTAGGTGTCAAACATGTTCTGCTCATCATTTGTACCTACAATGTAAAGCTGATTAAAAAAAAAAAAAAAACAACAAATAAAAAATGGAAAATGATGTAATGTCACCTTCATGTGCAGCTTTGGCAATGTCAACAATGTTGGTGACATTTGGTGTCAGTTTGGCAAAGAAAGGAATGGAAATGGCGGCACGCACCCATCGACAGATGTTACGCACCAACACTGGATCCTAAATGTACAACAAACACACTCAAAATTATAAATTTGAAGCTGTATTATTCAGACATAGTAACTCTATAGAAGACAGATACCTGTCCACAGGCTAGTCCCATCCCTCTTTCTCCCATCCCATGAGGACAAGACAGATTTAGCTCCAATGCATCTGCTCCAGACTCCTAAACACACACAGATAAAACTGGAGTTAGGCTACATTTCAGTTTAATTATACTTGTCATATTCAGTAAATAAATACATATTTGATCTGTGAGACGTGGCCTGTCTCACCTCAGCCATCTTGGCCAGAACTGTCCAGTCCTCCTTATTGTAACTGCACATGATGCTGGAGATCACCACCTGAGAAATATTCAGTTTTAAACAGCTTTAACACAAATAGATGTGATTAGAAGAAGGAGGAGATGTGATAGATCTTTTACGTTGTTGGGAAAGTCCCTCTTCAGCTCAGTGACTGACCGACACCAATAAGCTGCTGTCTTCTCACTGATGAGCTCGATGTTCAGGAAGGAGCCTTGACCAGGTCCAAACACATGACCTGAGGTGGTACCTCGCACAATACGAGGAGACACATTGGTCACCAGGTCCTGCAGAAACACGTTAATATCTCTGAGTTAGGGGGTTACTCAGTACTGATGTGCTGTTCGTCTTTTTCTAAAGATGTCCTGATTCTCTGTGCCTTCTTAACACAGACGCAGCTGTAAAACACACGCGTTAGGGAAGACATTGTGGAGTACGCTGTCTCATACCTTGTCCAGGCCAAAAGTTTTGGTCAGAGCAAAGCCCCATCCTTGTTCAAAAGCTCTCCTGATCATGGCGGTGCTGGTGGTAGGAGGTGCAGAGGCTAGGCCGAATGGGTTGGGAAACTTTATACCACACACCTCAACGCTGATATCCACCTGATCAATGGCACTGTAGAACAAAGGCAGCTTTGGGACTGTGTCCACTGTGTGCCCATGTAGAGACTAGAAAAATGAATCAAACACAAAAACATGACTGAACTTGCTTTACTTTTAACAACTAGAGAATCTGTTCAAGTGTACCTGTATGTATCTGTGAATGTGCCACGAAGCTTGTTTCCCATCATTCACTGACTCCACAGTGGTGTTTGCCAAACCAGCAACGTCTCCTCCTGCAAACACCCAGGGCTCACTGGTCTGCATGGTTTCTGTGTTGATCTCAGGAGTTCCCCAACGAGTCAGTTTGATAGGAACCATGGCTTCAGTCACTACCAAAACACACACACACGCACGCACGCACGCACGCACACACACACACACACAATCTGTTTGTGAACGTGACTAATGCTGAGTGATTCTTGATTTATATCCATGATTAAATCAAACAACAAAGCAGCTATTATGCTGTTTCCTTACACTGAGGTTCATTCAGCATGGATCCAAAAGCACTGATGATGTAATCCGCCTTCAACTTAACAATCTGATCCTCGTCTTCCAGCCAGTCACCTTCCTCAGTCTGCTCAGTGCGACAGAACTGTAGCCCGGCGATCCGCCCGTTCTTCATGATGACCTCACGAGGAGAGAGGAAGGGCAGAAACTCACACTGCTCCTCCCTAGCCAGCTCCATCTGACAGAAAACAGTCCAGACATGAATCCATCAATGTATCTGTTTACGAACTTCACCTTTTCATCTACCTCCCCATACCTCCTCAGGAACAGCTCTAATGTTGGTGAAACCTTTCCTGAAGCAGATGTAAACTCTCTTGGCTCCGCAGCGGAGAGCTGAGGTGGCACAGTCGAACGCGGTGTCCCCGGCCCCCAAAACTATCACCACTCCCCTCATCTCTGGGAGGGAGGACCGGCACTGGCACATGCCTACAGAACCAGATACAACAATAACAACAACAACAACAATAAAGATGTAAACGTTTCTCCTATATCTTGATCTTGTCAGCATTACCTTTCTTGCTGGCAGAGGCCACCATTGGCAGGAAGTCTTTAGAGGTGAAAAAGCCTTGATCTGCAGTCAAACCCTGGAAAATTGCTGCTCTGTTGGCCTGAGGGAGACCTAATACACCCATATACAAACATACACTTTATAAAGACTTCACACACACATAAAAGACACAGGCAGTGATTAAACCTACCAATCCCAATGAAGACAGCCTGAAACCCCTCCTTCTTCAGGGAGGACAGAGTCATTCCATTAACACCTAAACCTTTCTCACAAACCACCTGCACAAATGTTTAATCACAGCTTTAGGGACAAGATGGTTCTCGAAACATATATTTAAGTGTTTAACTTTACAAACATTACTAGTAACGTTTAAAAAGATGCAGCAGGGTTTTACCTTGACTCCCAGGTCCTTCATCAACTCAATTTCAAACTGGACGACCCCATATGGAAGTCTAAACTGAGGGATTTCTGAAGTGCTGCATGAAAGAAAAATATCTTCAGTTAGTTTTCATTAGTTTTAACTGGGAACCCCAAAATATTTCAGATTTAAACGGCATAAAATCTCACTTAAAAATATTCTGATATTCTATGGATGATTTTAAAATGATACCTCAGTCCTCCTGTGTACTTCTGCCTCTCGAATACGGTGATGTTATCATACCCAAGCCTGGCCAGAAAAGAAGCACAGCTGATGGATGCTGGGCCACAGCCAATCAGAGCAATGGGGGTGTGGTAAGATGCTGGCATCTCATTGGCTGGTGGGAGATCAGGATTCCTGGTTTGAGGGATGCCCATTTTGCTAAACACCTATAAAGAAATGGACATTGCACAAATGAACTTAATCAAGACTAAAAATAAAGTTGAGTTTACTTGAATAACCAACTCACATCATGTGCAGGCTTGTAAATAAAAAACAGACTCACAGCTGATGTATCTCAGAGGTTGAAGGTTGAATTGTTTTTAAAAATGATGATAAAATTGTACCTCGGTAGCAAACTGCTGCAGCCCTCCAATGTTGATGGGTCCTTCTTCAGAGGCGTACAGGTTACATCCCCCGACACACAGCTCTGATGTGGGGCAAACCATCCCACAGGTCAGGCCCAGAGGGTTGTCAGACAGGATGGCCCGAGCTGCTCCATAGTAGTTCTGTTACACAACCACAGGTGTGAGAAAAGACCTCTGATGTCCACTGATCGTTGCCGTCTCATTTTTCCCCTTTACCTTGTTGCAGATGCTTGTAATAAATGACTTGATGTCCAGATTTGTCGGGCAGCTCTTCTGACAAGGAGCATCTGCACATTTTAAGCACCTGGACACACATTTGTCGTATTTGCAGTCTGAAATCTGCTCTACTGTGTTATGTTTTTACAGATTATTTTTGCGACAGTAAACATTTAGTTACCTCAGTGCTTCTCGCAGAGCTCCTCGTTCACTCAGCGTTGTGTGTTTGATGTCGTCAAAGTTGTTCTCCAGCTTCACACACGACTAAATGAAAGAGTGAGGAAAGAAGGAAAAAAAATGAAAACACATTTATAAGTAACAAAATAAAAGTAGAGAAAAACGCCTATTTACGTCTTACATCACAGTTCCTCTCAGGGTTTCTCTTCCAGTGTTTCTTTTCTTTCTTCTTACTTGCTGTCGACATGATCTGAGCGTGAGTTTTCACCCTGGGATTGAGAGCCAGAATGCTCTATGAAAGAAAGAGGAAGTGCTTCAGTTCAATAAAGCATTAGACTGAGATCGTTTATTTTTTTTTATGAGCATGCATTTATTTCCTGGAGAAATAGGTTTAAGTTACTTCTGGACACTAGAATAATCGCAGTTGCATCTTCATAAAGTTTTACAAAGGTAGTACGAGAAAACAATGTGCTTCTCTTTGTGATTTTATTTTCCATAATATTATTATTTTTTTTATTATTATTATTATTATTATTTAATAATGGTACAATACAATTATTGAACTTGATAAAAGGATTTTATTGTGAAAAAATGAAAGAGAATAAAAACATCACATTTATTATCATTTTCTTATTAAATAATACACCTTTTCAGTAAAGACAAGCAAAATTTGTAATTCAGTTTTTTTCTTCCAGTTTTGACATGATGTAAACTCTTTTGAATAAGTAATATTTGCCATCAATTGTGAATTGATAAATGCATGAACGATAATTTAAAAAAAATACCAACTTTTCTTTTGCATTTATTAACTAAATGTTTAGAATTATGGATCACAAAGTACATGATGTTATCTGTCTAACAGCACACACACACACAGATCCACAGCTAAAACACAGGAACAGGAACATTCTAGGAAATCTGGACGTTAGCACAACATGATTAGATAATGATGAGCGGCCAGGTCGGTGTGCTGCAGGGAAGTGACCTGTTGCTGCATTCATAACAGAGGAAATTCAAAACTCAGATATTTCAGTCCAGTAAAAGAAAAAAAATGTGTAGCAGAAGACGATCTCCTTATGTTGTAGCAGTTTTAATTTGTCTTTTCAGCCTAAATCTTGTGGAAATGCATATTTTAGAGGAATTCCTTGAACCTGCTGCTTGACTTGAGCACGTGCACACTCAGATCTGAACTCCACCAGCCACGTGCAGCTGATCAACACTATGTACCTAAACACATGGATGTTTGCGTAATAGGGCAAACTCATTTTGGTGTGCTGATTGACCTTTTGTTCATTCAGCTACAGCCTGCAATGATGACAGAGCAGCACATACAGTATAAGACTGATGATTGACAAGCCTAACCACTGCTTTTGTGCACTGGTTAAAAAAATCACAGTGGAGGAGCCCTGCAGCAGCTAACCTGTTCAGTTATTGTGCCATCAGTATTGATTCCACTCTCAACACTCATTTAATTAAATGTCCAGTTTTTAGCTTAAAATTTATATTGGAACAATTTTACTCTTCAACTTTTTTATTCTCAGATTAGTTATTTGACATTTCTAAAATCAATTCAAGACTCACCTTTTCAGAAAATTTTTATTTGTATTTTTGGATCTATGATTAATATTCATCAAATTATTAATAACTTTTAGACATTAAATTAATAAAAAGAAAAATTTTACTGTTGAGTAATTCTTTAGTCAATAGTTTCATATGAATATATCACTATTATTCATTCTGTGCTTTAGAGGACACTTGTCTCATAATGTTTGGCTTTTGTTTGATAATTCAAGTTTATTTTCTGTATTTTCTGAGTTCTGCTCTACTTCCTGTGTCATCGCTGCTTTTCCACTGCCCTCCCTGTTGTTCAATCTTGACGGACCTGTTTTCTTCACATAATCAGCCCAGAAGCCCTCACTCAGTAATCACTTTCCCAACAGTTTAATAGTACTTTTTAAAGAGTTTTTATTATAAAAATTATCTCTAGTAAAACGATATTCTACAAGGGGTTTGGGAACATATTGCAAAGGTGTTTTAGTGCGTCAGAAGGGTTTAGAGTTTATAGATTAGTCCTTCTGATCTGCGCTCGAATCTCTGGTAGTGATGCGAATAAAAGCCGTTAGCCAAATGCCAAAAAATGAAGAGAAATATTTTGTGTTGTTGTCAGAACCACCAAGCCTAGAAACCTAGACAGACTCATCGGTCGGTCTAGCTGTGCTCCATAGGAGCCTCAGCAGGCCAATCACAGTGCTTTATCGCTTCGGTGGGCCAATCATGGTGCTCTATCGCTTTGGTGAGCCAATCATAGCGGTCTATCGCTTCGGAAATAGCAGCAGGGCTTTGACGAAGCGAAACAACAAAGGTGAAACGACTTTGGCGTCAACTTTGGACTATTTAGACTTGGGCGTTTCTTTGAGTCAAGAGCAGATAGAGGAACTTAATTCCTTTATTTCGAAAATATATGTTTGTGTCTTCTTTCACGGTTTATGGCAGACTGCCCTGTTGACTGACATCCGTAGTTGTGCTTATATCATGTTGTATTTTTGGAGAGAAAGCTTGAAAAACAACCGTAGATCCCACCCCATGACTGAGGCCTTTCTATGGGTAGTGGCCAGACTATATATTCACATATTTAGGATAACCTGCCAGGCTAAGAGCCACCCGTTTCTCATCATCAATGACCTCCACGGTTTCCATCTTTTGTATTGTATTTAGCTTTGTCATTAAATTCCTGCAACACATTTGTTGCTAACACCTCACATGGCGTCTGATTTCTTTATGCATTTCCATGAAATGAGACAAAAACTAAGCAAGCAAAAGTAAACGTTTAACAACTATTATTTAAGACTTTCTTTCATATGGTTTGTTCCTCAGAAAGCTCCAGCACAATATACAACCATCACTCAGGGTGATGAAAAACTGTTGAAAATAGAAATTCTCCACAAATCCAAACTTTTGTTTTTCAATCTTTGAACTTCTAATTCCAAATCTACAGCTGATTTAATACTGAATTTCAAACCAGATGGGACAATGGTCACTAACTGCTGTTTAAGCGACATAATTGGGAATCTGAGGTTGGAGGTCTGTAATAAATTGACCAATCCTCAAATCCTCATTTGCAGATTTACAAAGTTCTTTTAAAATGAGCATACAGCACAGATCTACCTTCAGATTTTGTTCCTAGCACAAAGTAAATATGATAAAATCCTACTCAGGGAATTAAAACAGTACCTATGAATTTAACAGTGTACTGTGAAATTCAAATGCATCTGCAAAAACACATTTTACCCAACCAACTGGGTTCTTACGGAGTCTCAGGTGAAATTCTATCGTCTAAAGTTTATTTACATGTTTTGTTTCATCATCATTTTAATCTTGAATGTCACTAAAATGCTACTGAGGTCAACAAGAATCAGACAAGCATGCAGTTTTTCTTTACCTCAATGTCAGGAAGATCTTTGCTCAGCATCATGTTTCTGCCTTAATTTAGAAATGAAGGTTTGCTTTCTGAAGATCTTGAGAAGATCCCTGCTGGCTTACTTCTGAAGCTCTGTCCAGGACCGCCCTGCTCTCAAGTGAAAATCTCTAAGGATCGTACTTTTCACCCCTCCTCTTCCAGATCAGAAAACAAACTGATGCCTCTCAGATCCCGAAGCCGCATCTCTTCCATAACAGCCTGTTGGTAAGGTGAATTAGTAGCTGGAGCTGTTATCTAAGGGTCAGAGTTCAGCACATATGAGCAGAAAAGATACTTTTGGGTGCATTGCACCTGAGTTTTATAAGTTAAACAGTAACAAACAGGATGCCAGGCTGAGACTCCACCTCTAAAGGGGAGCAAAGTTATTTTTCCTTCCTACTGTACTTAACCCCCTCCTCCGTTTTGAGCTACCTTCCCTTTATTCTTTTTTCCATCTTTGAGAAAAAGAACTGATTCCATCTAAAGAAAAAGTTGTAAAAAGAACAAATGGACAATTAACAGAACATGTGCTTAACCAGTTATTCCAGCTTTCAGCTCGAGCCTCATGAAGTTAATCATTGCCATTATTATCAAATACCATTAAAAAACACAAAATGAACATTTTTGGAGTCAATTTGGAATTTTATCTTTATATACAAAAACAAAATTTTGAACTTCACTTATAAAACCTCAATGTTTATTTAGATTACATCAGATCAGTCACACTACTGGTCCTTTTTTTCATTTTCTGCTAGAATAAGTAATGTGAAATCGACAGAAATCAAGGTTTAAAAACTTTTGTGTGAATTGCTTAAGCTTAATTTGGAACGTTTCAAGATTGCAAAACTCTTTGTGACTGGATAAACTGTGTAAATCCCATTAGAACTAACCAGTCTAACCTAAAGCTGTTCTGTTATCTACGACAGGTAAGATATTAACCGTTTTATGACTTTTGCACAGGACGTGTGCTGGAGGGCCTTTCTTACAACCCAACTAAAAAAAGATCTGAATTATGCCTTTTAAACATTAAGATGGTTTTTTAGAAAAGCCATTTAAAATCATTTGTTTATCCAATAAATGTTATGGCAACCAGGTTTTAAGAAACTTGGATTATACAATTTCACATAATCCTAACTACATAAACACAATAATGTAAGAAAACTTGGATTTCTGGGAAATGTTTAGTTTTGTAAAAAATAAACATGCAAATTTCACTGATGCAAAAACCTTAACCTACAGTGTAAAAATGTTGAAATGAACATGTTTTGATGCGTTTAGTTCCTCCTCCATTGGGACGTGATTTATTAAAGATTTATCGTTAGTCTCAGTCAGGGAGGTTAGTTTGTTTAAAAGCCTACGGACATTATTCAAAATGTCACAGATTATCATGAAGTTTTACCAAAAGTTTGGGCAAGTCTCAACCTTCTTATGTCATCTGTACACGCAATTTAATTTCTATTTCCTTTCTAGATTAGTTTTGGAGGCTCTGGCCGATCCTTTTCTGATTTAACCCTTCTACTGTCTTTATGGGTGACCCCGTGAGGAAAGTAGACCATTGAGCAGGATTGATGGTTTACCCCTCGAGGTCCACGTGGCAGGGGTGAGGTGGTGCTCACTCCTCATCCCTGCCACATTGACCCAAGGGATAAACCATCAATCCTGCTCAATGGTCAACTTTCCTCACAGGGTCACCCATAAAGACAGTAGGAGGGTCAACAAATAGACACTTTGCTGAAATGTTCAAAGCAAAATATTCTTTATTTTCTTTTCTGATTAATCATTTAAGCATCACTGAAATACAGCGCTGATGCAGCTGTGGCCAGCAGGGCAACAGCTATCCCCACGGCAACACCTAAATGAAAACACAAAGAAAGAACCAACATGTTAAATCCAAGTAAGGAGGCTGAGAAAAGTTAGGTCTCTAGATCAGACACATTTGCAGAATAAAAGACTCTGAAGGACTTGTGCTTGAGAATGGACATACATTTGATCAAGGAAAACCTAATGCTTAATTTGTCATCCAGCGTGTCTAACAAGCTACTAGTTCCAACACACGACCAACTAAAGTCAGATCAGGACCAAAGAACACCGAGTTGTTGTTTTTACCTGCTCAGATCACAGAGATGTTATGAGAAGGTCAACAAAACGGTTCTAAAACCCTCCAGAAACAATTTTCACCAGTCTGTGGCTTTTGATTTATGGATGTTTACATCTTTGGTAATTTTCTATAAATATTGACTGCTGAATCCATTTTTAAAACCATATACAAGAGGTGAGTTTTCCCCATTCTGTAGGTTTATTTAAAGTTTAAAGTTAAGAATAAATGTTTATCCATCCTTACCGATGTAGATGTCCCTTCTGGGCTCTGAGGCTTCTACAGTTTCTGCAGTTGCTTCTTTAAAACACACAAACACAACTTTATTCATAACCACTTTTATTAATGTAAGGGATAGAAATTCATGGCATTACCTGCAATAAAAAATAAAATAGTAAAAATTATTTTAGAGATTAAATAATCTCAATCAAAGATCGGTGGGACTGATTTATAACTCACGTTTGTTTCTCTGTCAACAGTTAAATTACTTTATTCCTCATCGATTAACTATCGGCTCTGAATAAACTCAAATTGCAGCTCGGTGATTGTCTACGTTTGGTGTTTAAGGTGGACTGTTACGCTGCAGAACTCTGGTTGTGTTCAAGTGATATCTATCCTTAAAGGACAGTGTGTATTTTTCCTGGTGACAGTGGGCAGTAGATACCTAAATCGTTGCAAGCAAGCAGTATTTTTGTGTTGGAGGAAGACCATTAGGGTCAAAAAGCCCAGGGAAGTGCAAACTTAAGCAAAATAACAAGCACATCAGACTCCCTTTCATCACTGGCAACAAGAAGAGGTAAATGTGTAAAACTATATTTAAAAATGACAAAAGTTTTGTAACCATTTGTTACAAATCGGTAAATGCATTTTGTCCTCATGGGTCCTGTAGAGGGAAACATGGCTTCTAATATGGCGTCGCCCAGAGACTCCCATGTATTTTAGACCAGATTTTATGCTTATATGTTACAAAGCGGCCAGTATTTTTCAACAATGCACCATTTTGATGGATATTTCCAGAACTTAATGGTAAAAACTACACATTGTCTCTTTAACGAGCTTCTTCTTCATTTCTTGTAATAACAGGTGCGTGTCATAAAATTAGAATATCATGACAAAGCTCATTTATCTCAATAATTCCATTCAAAAAGTGAAACTTGTATATTAGATTCATTCATTACACACAGACTGATATATTTCAAATGTTTCTTTTAATTTAATCAACTAAATATTGAGTGTACATGTTCATGCTTTTCGGTTGGGTAACATTTCTAAAAATCCTTGTTTTTTTTCATCGTCTTAATTGATATTCTGAGATACTGAATTTTGGATTGTCATTAATTGTCAGTTATAACCATTGGAAAAAAAATAAACATTTGAAATATATCAGTCTGTGTGTAATGGATGAATCTAATATACAAGTTTCCCCTTTTTGAATGGAATTACTGAAATAAATCAACTTTGACATGATATTCTAATTTTATGAGCAGCACCTGTAGATCAGCTAACTACCCTAACCAGCAATAAAACGCTACTCCTATACGGCTGAACTCTATCTAGGAACTTGGTTGAGGTAATAAAACACTTGTTGATACATTTAAAGCCTCCACTACAGCGCTGTACACTGCTAACCTTCAGTGGCTTCACTCTGAATGAGTTCAGCACTCATTTCCTGCGTGGTGTCTAAGTCATCCTCAGCTGCATCGGTGTCCAGCATCTCTTTGAGCCGGTCAGTTATCTCAGTCAGACCCTCGTCGCTAAACTGATAATCACACACACACAGCGGCCCGGTCACTTTTACTGGACAGAAGACACGACGAGGGAGGCACAACTGCTCTGAAACACAAAGACACAGACAAAAAGTCAAGAAATGCACTTTTATTTTTGATATTTTAAATAAAATATTTGGTTTGAGTCTAATATTGATTCAGGAAGTTATTAGCTTCCCCTCAAAGGAGAAATCCCCCACACCCACTGGTCACCTCCTCCCCTCCACTGTGACTGGGTGATCCTGCAATTGTTTACAACCAGAAGCATGAGATTGTGTTGCTACCTGTCTGTTTTACATCTCTGCTGCTTTCTTCAGACGTCAGCGTCTCCTCCAGCAGCATCTGGACCCGTGTGGCCACTGTAGAAACTACATCCATCTTCAACAGCTGAACATCACAACATAAGTTTAAATGACAGTAAGATGAAATAATGCTCATCAACTAGATCAAATCTTACCCTCTCAGCAAGCTTTGCTTTTGGTTTGTTGCTGTGTAAGAAGGCTCGACTGTGGATTACTCCTCTGACTGACAGGCTGCCTCCACACCGCTGGACCACATCTGAAGACTTCTGCATATCCTAACATACACACAGCACATCATGCACAACTTCATACAGCCTGCTCTAAAAGATTCACTTTAAAAACATTTTATCCTGACCAGAAACTTTAACAGAACACAGCCATGAAACAGATTTCTTACCGGTGAAACAAGCAGCTGAGCTGTGTACGTCTGCCTCGTGCTCTTTTTCTACAGAGAAACATATTGTATTAGAAATGGTAAATGGCCTGTATTTGTATAGCGCCTTCTTAGGGTTCTACAGCCCTCCAAGGCGCTTCACAGCACAATCATTCATTCATCCATTCACACACAAATTCACACTCTAGTGGGGATGAGCTACGATGTAGCCACCGCTGCCCTGGGGCGCACTGACAGAGGTGAGGCTGTCGAACACTGGCGCCACCGGCCCCTCCGACCACCAGCAGGCAAAGCAGGTCAAGTGTCTTGCCCAAGGACACAACAGCAGCATTCTCTGGTCGGCGCCGGGATTAAACCAGAAACCTTCCGGGTACTGGACAACCTGCTCTACCTCCTGAGCTATAATTACTAGAATACACTTCATGAAGACCAACTCTAGTGATAGAAGATTTAGTTTATTAAGTCTGCACATCTATTCAAAAAGTTCCTGACTAAAGCTCTAGAATGTAGTTTTTTTGTTGTTGTTTAGTCTAATTTACAAGTTTATTTCATGCTCTGATTTTAAAGCAATTAGTTTTATTCAACCTGTCCTCCTTTAAGCTCCGAATCCTCTGGCAGCTTCTTCCCATCAATCAGAAAAACTCCACTCTCAATCTGGTGCGTCCATGATTTCAGCCCCTCCTGAAACAAAGAATAATAACCAGAGAACATTTTCAATAAATGTTACAAAAGCACACGTAGAAAGGATTGATGCTTCGCTGTATGTGTGTGCTAACCATAAGACATTTTTCCACAGTTTTTGTACTGGTTATCTTCTCTGGTATTGGTACCAACAGGTCTACATCCAGCCAACACAAAACCGTGGCCCAGTTGGAACACACGCGTGACTGGTACTTCCAATCTGCAGGCTTGGCCACAGTCTGAAACAGCCAGAACACACACAAACACACTGATGGCATTAACAACAGCAGACAACATCTAAACATGACTTCAAGACACAAACTAACCTTTGGGTCTGTGACATCAAAGGTTCTGCAGACAGTTCTGATGTGTGGTTAGAGAACGTGTGTGCACAAGCACGAGGAAACAAATGGATGCAAAAACACGACGATGAGCAAAAGGATACTTTCTTGTTTTAGGGTTGACATGAAGAGTGACGCGGTCTGTGACATCATCATCTGCCGGGCTCCACAGCTGCTCGGAGGAGATTAAATTCTCCACAGCAAACACCAGCTGCACACAGACACACACAGTAACTACATAGATGCAATAAGCTGATGTGTTTATGTCTTTGGAGGGTTTGGATCAGTTAAATACAACATTGTGACGTGCTGAGTTTCCTTAACAACATGAGATTTGTCCCAATTAAGTGGATTTAGATTTACTTCACCACACAGAAGAAGCTCCTCCAGGCTTCTTTGAGGAGATAATACATCCACGGTGCAAGACAGTGGTAGAGTCGCATTGCTGTTATCAATCCGGGGCCAGATGTCCAAATATCAGGAAATAAGACTCCAAAACCTGCCGTCTGAAGCTCAGCTGTGATGTAGATCACTGCTAGTTCCTGGAAATGGTGCACGGGTATATTTTTCCCTCCTTGAATGACTTATAAGGCATTTATTCCTACTAGAGACCACTGCAAATGTATTGATTAAAGGAGTGAACCACACCTTTAAACATATTTTCCCTTATTTTTTCACCTGTCTTGTTTGGACTGATCAAGCAGACGATGCATCTGAATGCCTTGCTGAGGCACAGCAGAGTTACTCTGACATGAGGGGTTTCACCATCACAAACCCGACCATGCGAGTGCCAGGGCCACCAAACGTCTAGAGACCCGGCAGCTTCAAGCAGGCAGACAGACAGCAATCAGCAAGCCTACCCGGACCCCTCCCAACATCCAGATGGGGGCCAGAAAGGCCGAGTCAAACCTAGCGACAAGGATGAGCTCAAGCCTGATGCCAAAACTTATTTATGAGTTAACCTTTGTACTAACATGGCTCTTACCTGTCTGAGTGTGGTTAGTGAGTCCTTGGCATCACTATCGGATATTATGAAGACTCCCAGCACAGACAGGCCTCCGGGCAGCATTCTGGATACCTGGAAACCAGTGACCAATACTGTAAGGCTTAAAGCCCAAAAACTCTGGATTTACTTTTAGGCAGCAATATTAACACTCACTAAATGTAGTAGATATTTTGAAACTCTCAAACTGTAAATTTTAAAACATGTTCGAAGCTGAGGTAGTGCCTTGGCTATGTTGCCTACCTGTCGAGCATGCTCAGACAACCACTCTTTGTCCACCAGCTGTCCATCATCTGCAGACTCTTCCTTCTGGGGTGTCCTAGCTGCCATGACAATAAAGTCCCTTTGGATTGAACACTGAAAAATTCAGTAAGTACTGTGAGTTACTGTCACTTCACATACACCACACTCTCAAATTACTAAAGCATTTCAATTAAAACATATTGTTGTACCAATCAAGCCTTACCTGTCCAATAAACAGGCCCGTGACAGTACCTGATTGAGTTGAACATAGTTTACACAAATATTCCTCCACGTCATCTTCTACTATGTAGCTACGGCCCATACTGCCTAAGAAAGAGAAGCGGAGTTGTCCAACATTAGGTGCCTTAATCAGAGTGCATCACACAAGACTCACACCTTTAACTTGTTTCTCAGGCAGCACAAACAAATCTCACTCACACAACTGCTCCAATAATTTTAATGAACTCCGTTAAAAGTCTAGGACATAGACCTGGTCAGATAAGCAGCAGAAGTTGTTGTAATCATTAGTTTTGCTCTTGACTAGGGTCACTGTCACGACTAGTAAGTAGAGTGAGGTGACAGTTGGGCCCTACAGGGGTTGCACAGGCAGTCTACCTCTACCGGGAAGGCACACCAGTGCGTGCCATTTCCAGGTTGCCAGTGTCTCTCAGCAGTCTCGAGAATATGGAGGAGGTTTCAGGAGACCGGCAGTATACTGCACCTTGAGTAGACCACTGGCGTGAACCAGTATCTCCCCACTGTGCTCACTATTGGGCACCGTAGAGCTTGACTGGCATTTGCCAATAAACACCAAATTTGGTAGGCCTGGCACTAGTAACCTGTGCTTTTCACAGATGAGAGCAGGCTCACTCTGAGCATATATTATCTGGAGGAGCCTGGAACATTGTTCAGCATGACTGTCTGGTGGTGGGTCTGGGCAGGCATATCCATTGACGGATGCAGACCTGTATAGGACAGATGATGACTGCTATTAGGAATCAAGATGAAATCTTTAGACCCATTGTTACACCCTTTTCTGGTGCATTGGATCCTGGATTCCTCCTGTATCATGACAATGACAGGCTTCACGTGGCAAGAGTATAAAGAATTTTGACACCAAGAAATCAACCCCTAATTAAGCCCCACAACCAGATGACTCAAGTCTAGGGCTTAATTGTTATACAGAGGCAAGCCTTACTTAAAACACGTTGATTGTTTGGCTTGTCTGTAAATTTAGCGTTTCGAAATGTGCTTGCTTCAGTTGAATGAAATAGACGATAAAACATTTTTAGCTTTCGTTCCATACCTGAAAGAAGAAAAACAGTGGTAAAATGTAAACCACAAAGTTGGAAGACTGCTTTTAATCTAGGCAACTGCTTGTGGTTCGTCAGCAGAGAAGAAAAACAACAAAAACTACAATTGTTAAGTGACGAACTTCCGTCGAATGTCTTTTTCGTAATCAGTCACATTAAAGCCGTCAGACAAATGTTTCTGCTTTAACCTTCAAAATAAAGCTATCAGTCCCAATTAACAACAGTATTGTTTGGGGTTTTGTCAGAAAAAATATAAACTAACATTATTAATAAGATTTTAAAATGTTCAATCTAAACTATTTGTGGTAATTTGCGGCATACATTCTGGTTTTGTAAAAACTGCTTTAGTTTGACTGGAAATAAGTGACTTTATTTTGAAAGTCAAAATGCATTTCCTTCTTCTGCGTGAGCTAGACTTAACGTTTCCTACCCTCGTTCGTTTTCTTCAGGTCAGCGAATGGAGTGCATTTCACGATTGTAGAAGAGTTTTGCGTCAATTTAGAGTTTTTAATTACGGATGGTTAGGTGGAGATGGCGGTCGTTTTACTGCAAGCACTTGAGCGGACGGAGTTGAACAAATTACCGAAAGGCATTCAAAACAAGCTAGAGAAGTTTATAACAGATTTGCAGAATGCTAACGAGGCGCTCAAGACGCAGCATGAGCGGCTGAAAGCAGACAGTGGTGGGTAACTTCATCCAGATCAATACAAGTTTTCTGATACCCGTGTCAGTAACAACTGCAGTAGGCTAGAAAAACGTGTTCTGAGTCGACTAACAAGCTAACAGAAATTAAAACTCCCTTCGGCAGAAACTTATTGCTAACATTAGCTACGATGTTACGCTAAAGCTAGCTTTAATGGTCGAAAATGATGCCATTAAGTTTCAGTTACGGTTTTGTAGTAACATGGATACAATTTATTTTAATACAACTAGCCCGAAATGAAAAATAGTTGTCTAACATACCAAATACGTCTTGTAAACGTCAGAATTAAATTAATTTATATACACGACTCTACATTTCCTCGCTACTGATAGCTATAGTGAAATTTCTGCAACCTTTCCATAATATTTATTTACACTGACATATTTATGATTTAAATGCACAGTAGAGTTTATTTACCTTGTGCTTCTGTGTTATTTTGCCTCAAAACTAAATCGGACAGTTTCTGTGAAGCTGACGGCTACTTCATGGGTACTGAGCCATAAGAAGGGCTACCAGGTTGATACAGTAGTGACCTTTGAACTAGAATAAATCAGAGTTAAACTGAACGTCTTCGCGTATAATAAACTTATTTGAGTTTTTACAGCTATATTAATATTTTGATTTATATTGGCAGGAGAACATTTTTAATTTAATCTTAGACTTATGCTATTTGGAGAAAAGAATTGGGCAACTTATATGATTTCGGGGCACACCAAGTTGGTGACCCCTATTTTACAGAAAACTTACATAAAAATAAAGTCTCAACTTCACTTGCCCATAAATCTGCAGTTTGTCAGGTTTTCTCAGCTATTACTGAAAGAAACAAAAGCATATATATGAAGTTAATATCAATATTGGGAGTATTTATTTAGTTTCTTTATCCTTGATGTTTTATCTTTACAGAACAGCAGTATTTTGACATTGAGAAGAGACTGACAGAGAGTCAGGAACAAGTTCTTTCTGCCACAAAAGACCTCAAGGTCCTGAAAGAAGAAAATAAGAAACTTGGTGAGTTAATTTCATTTCCATTTGATATGAATGTCCTCAATCAATAGGATTCTGGGCTAGACCGAGGTGCTGAAACAGTGGATATGCGGCTACATGGTTGTGTCTGGGATCATTTTTAATATTTTTAAACTATTGATGATTTTTGGGATAAAACACAAGCACACGTAACACATGTGGTGCACACTGACTCAATGCTGACTATCTGCTGCAAGCTGCACACTCACCCCCCACATGCAAACATTGTTTACTCCCTCTTGGCCTCCACCTTTTATAAATTTGTCTAAATGCACAAAGACTTGAAAGTGGTAAATAAATATGTTTGCAATACCATAATTTGGGGGAACGTTTTTGCCAGAGGTGTGACCAAGTCACTGCTTTGCAAGTCACAAGTAAGTTGCAAGTCTTTCCAGTCAAGTGTCGAGTCAAGTCCCAAGTCAAAGACAACCAAGTCCAAGTCGAGTCAAAAGTCAATGATGTGGAAGTCCAAGTCAAGTCCAAGTTCTTAACTTTGAATTTTCAAGTCATATTCAAGTCATCTGTCCAGCTTCAATTTAATGATGATGATGATAATAATTAAATTCCAGAAATAAAGTTTCTTAAAGCTTCATTTATTTGCTCAAACAAGCAGAACGTGCAACTGAAACTGATTATAAACAAAGTGCTGCTGCATTTAGCAGAACAAGGTCAAACCCCGAACGAAGAATGATTTATGATTTTTGTCCATGTCGTGCCACTTTTGTGCACAAGTCATCATCAAGTCAACAGATGCAAGTCGATTGAAGTTGCAAGTCATTGGCGTTCAAGTCTGTGTCAAGTCTTAAGTCTTTAGATTTTATCAAGTCACATCAGAAGTCATTAAAATAATGACTCGAGTCCAAGTCATTTGACTCGAGTCCACACCGCTGGTTTTTGCATTTCCAATAAATTGTTTATGTAGAAGAAAAATCGCATCTTACATCAAAATTGCCTCGAAACTCCAAAAAAAAAAAAAAAAAAAACCTGGATCAGAACATTTCAGCTTAGGTTAGGCAGTATGTTTTTACTCTGAAGCTAAATATTAATGTTTTTCTTTTTGCAGAGCTGAACTCCCTGAAGGGGACAGACGGTGAAACCAACGGAGATAAGCTACCACAACAGGTAAATACGTACATCTTAAAACACTTAACTTTTATTATCTTATTTTTATTATTGTAATGCAATTTAAAAGTAGCTTTGTATGCCAGTTTCCAGCAAATCTGTGAAGAAATGTAAATGTTTTGAATAGGTGCTTAAAGAGTCAAATATAATTTGATCCTGAAGTATTTTTATACCTGATTTTTGTTATTTTTTGAGTCCAGTATCCTAATTTTCTGTTTTTGCAGCAATCCAAGGCAAAGTATGAGCTTGAAGCAGAGAGGAGAGAGTTGGCGAGGCTGCTGGAGAAGAAAACGCAGGAGGTGGAGAACCTGACAGGTAACATTTAACTTATTAAAATAGGGTAACAAATTTTTCATGAACATGTACATTTATCTTTTTGTTTATAGTTGCAAAAAGTTTGTCTTCTTGAGTTGTTTTTTTACATAATTTTTATCATCACAGAGGACGTGAAGCGTCTGAATGAGAAACTGACAGACACTAGCAAAATAAAGATGGAGCTCCAGTTGAAACTGGACGATATACAGTCGTCTGCGGCCGCTGCGCAGGTACTATTCAGATGTCATGGAGACCAAAACGGGTTGGGGTGGAAGCACCCAACGAAGCAGTTTCTCGCCTTAGAAAAGTTATTTATGAGAATGTCACTACTTTTGTGTGTTGCAGCATAAAGAGAAACGCATGGAGCAGGAGAAGGAGCTGTTGGAGAAGAAACTCAAGTGGTTGACTGCAGAGCTGCAAACTAAAACTGATGAACTACTAAACACCAACAGGGAGAAAGGCAAAGAAATACTGGATCTACAGGGCAATCTGAAAAGCAGCAGTGAGCAGGTAACACACAATAACGTGATTTTTTCACTGATATTGTTGTTGCTTTTGGGAGAAGTCTCTGTTTAGTCCAAAACCCTCGTGTCTTTTCCTAAAACAGGTGGCCAGGCTGGAAAGTCAGCTCAGTTCCCTGAGGGAAGTCAATGAAAGTCAAAACAAAAGAGCTGAAGACCTCAACAACAAACTGAAACTGGTAAAGTAGAGGAATTAATTTAGTCTTAGTTAGGGCTGGGCGATATGGCCTAAAACCAATATCACGATATATTGAGGATTTCACCTCGATAACAATAAATGGATGATAACTACAGGTATGCACAGAAACAAGAGTTGTCCACTAGATGGAGCTGTCACGTGTATTACATTGAGTCACATTTTTACGTGACTCAAGGTGGTGCAGCTTCTTAAAGGGACATGAACGTTGTCAACCTACACACATCTTTTCATTTCTTTATTATCAAATTTATTCACAATAAGAGTCAGAAATTTCGATAACGATACATTTTCTATTTATTGTCCGTCCTAGGCTTGGTTCTGTTCTTATATAAAGAAAAGTTTACATGTATGCTGATTAATAAAAGGCCTCAACTTATTAAAATAATTCCCAGAATATTATCAGGAATTTCAACACTATGAGGGGATTTTGTTTTTTCTCTTAAACTTGACATTCTTAAAACTGCTGCTTTATTTCTGTCCAAACTGTTCTCAACATTTAATGCTTTGAGTTTTCCACCTGGAATGGTTTTCAGTTAACAGAGAAGACTTGTTAAAAAAAATAAATTTATTTGGTTTGTTTTCAAATTAGAATGTTTATTTCGAACATATAAAAAGAAAATAATAGAATAAAAACCAACATGATAATCAAAATATGCAAATAGAAAAAAATACTTTGAATAAAATTTAAATATCCAACTGACTAAAATAAATACTGAAGATGATCAGTTAGCCAATTTGGAAATACTTTTTTAATTTTAAACACTGCTTTAAAACTTTTGAGGTTCGCATTTCAAAAGCATCATACACTGACATTGGTATAATTTCTGAAATAGAAATTCTGTAGAAGTTGTCTGATTTTGAGACAGTCTAATGTCACTGAAAGTAAATGTGTGAATAAAAAGTCTGATTCTCTTTGTCTCTATAGGCAAAAGAGGAGCAGATTGCGATGGAGGAGAAATTTCGCATTGAACTCAATGCTCACATCAAACTATCTTCACTCTATAAGGTTATGGTCTGCTTGACTTATATCTGTTTTTTTTCCGATTTTTTTCACAAGAACTATTTCGTTTGGATGCTTGTCTCCTGACTTTGATACCGCTTACCTTCCTATAGGGGGCAGCGACGGACACGGAGACCAAGAACCAAGAATTGAACAGAGCAGTGGAAGAGCTCAGTAAGCTGGTTAAAGAAACTGGAGAAGGTAGGACTTCAGTAACAAGTCGTCTTTTAGAAAAGCTGTAAATGTGCAGACCAGCATGTTGTTAATTAATGCTGCTGTTTTAACCTTCACCAGTGTTTGCCATTAAAATTAAATGTATTATTAATGAGTTACGTGTGCGTGACTGCAGCCTTCCGTGTGATGATTTGTGTTTTTGTTTTTGCAGCCAATAAGTCTTTAGAGAAGAAGGTTTCAGAGGCAGAGGAGCTAAAAACACGACTTGAAGCAGATCTAAGAGAGAAGATAAAGAAAATGGAGAAGGAGCTGGAAAATGCTACAACAAAGGCTGCAGGCAAAGGCTGCTGTAAGAAAAAACACTTTTTTTTAATGATTGTCTTGTTTAAATAAGTCTCATCTGTTGTTCTCTGCTGCAGGTGTTCCTTCTCTTTCTGAGGAGCAGTTGGACTCCATGTGTCCGTCAGCAGCAGCCATCGCTGCGATTGTTAAGCCTGGCATGAAGTTCTTTGATGTGAGTTCAGTTGGGATTACCATCGTTTCTGATTTTGTTCATAAACTTTAAAGGCCTACTTTGCAACTTTTTCATATTTTTTTAAATCATTTTCTTGAGCCATTATATGCTAAAAGGACTCTTTACAGACATGCCGGCCCTGGAGTCTGCTCCCAGCACGTGATTCCTGCATGTTTTAGATCATGAACACAGCTGATTTGTTTGATTTAGTGATGAAGGCTGGGGAGACATTTCAGCAGGTGGATTAGTTGATGGATGCTAAAGTGAAATCACAGCGAGGGGGTGCTAAAAGCTAGCCAAACTGCATAGTTTCCCTTTAATGCTAGTTTGACATTTGGACACTTACTGGGAATGGAAATTCATATTAGTTGTAAACAATTGGTCCATAAAATAAATTTTGGATTTCTGCAATGTTGTTGTTTTCAGTGTTTTTCCCTCTTTCTCTGTGTTTAGCTATATAATGCATATGCTGAGTGTCAGACGCAGCTGCACCTTGAGAAGCAGGAGACCAGGAGAGTGAGCAGGGTCCTGGATGAGATTGTCCAGGAGGTGGAGTCTAAAGCTCCTGTCCTCAGGCACCAGCGAGAGGAGTATGAGAGCATGCAGAGGTCGATGGCCTCTCTGTGCAACAAACTGGAACAAGCTCGAACTGTCAGTTAATAGTTTTATCCACATGTTGACCTTGGGTCATGATGAGTGACCTGTAAAGGTTTAATGCTGATTAAATTTTGGTCCTCAGGAGATCTACGGTTTGCAGAAAGAGAAGGAAGAGGCCAAGCAGAGCCGTGATGCCTTGGAGAGGGACAAACTGAGGACTGAGAGACTGCTAGAGGACACGTCGACTCAGGTTTATGAAATAATTCTAATAACGGAGAAAAATGCAGAGCTGTGGTTCAGAAGTTCTTACTCGTGCATTTTTGTTTGATTCAGCTGTGTACACTTCTGGTTGAGCTGGAGGAAGCCAGAGGTAACCAGGTGAGAAAAGATGATGGCAGCTCTGCCGACATCTCCAGCACTTCTGAGGTCATCAGTTCGAGCCAGCTGTCGTTCCGCAGTGTGGCGGAGCTCCAGAGCCAGAATCAAACTTTGTTAGGGAGACTAAGGGAGCTGGAGGAGGAGAAGGACCGAGAGCAGAGCAGAGTGACATCCGCACGGTAAAAAATGACTTCACTGAGTTTTATTTCTTACATTTAGAAATGTGTGAAATGACAGTTGATGTGTTCTAAGAGCAAAGAGGATCCAGAGAGTGGCCTGGCCTCAACGTGGTGTTTGAAAATCCTCACATGCAGCACTCACTGCTGCTGCTGTTTCAGTAAATGAGATGGGGGAAGGGGAAAGATTGGGCAGGAGCTTTGACACGCAGTACAACACAGCCATGTCACATACGTGTGAGACAAAAACAGCATTTCAGTCTCAGACATTTTTATTCAGAATGTTGGCACAGCTTATTTGGATTTTTTTCACAACATTGTCATAAAACTTTCCTTACAGTAAGCTTTAATATTAAAGAAGTTGTAAAGATAAAATTTCTGTTTGTGAATTTTTCCAGCATAACAGAGCTGGAGTCCCTTGTGGATAAGCTCCAGAAGGAGGCAGAGCATCTGAGAGAGCAGAGGAACCAGCAGAAACAGCTGGCTGACTCCAACGCCAGGCAAAGAGACATGTTTAAGACTCTGCTGACTCAGAGCACAGGCTTCAGCCTGCCACCTCAAGGTGATGCTTTTAAAAGCTCTACCTTAATGCTGACATTTGATAAACCAGATAGGATCACGTTTTTGTTTTTGTTTTTTAGGCCAAGACTCTTCCCATCCCACACCTGATCGTCCCTCAGCTCCAGCCACTCGCTCTACTCCTCAGAGAGCTGCTGCTGCAGAGTCGGCTCAAACTAAAGCTGCTCTAAAACAGGTAAAACAAGCATTCAGCTCTGCAAATGCCTGGTGAAAATATCGATTCTTTATTTGGAAATGAATTTGTGCTTTTTCAGCTGAACGACGCCTTCACCCTGTATAAGAAAGAGAAGGCAGAGAACGACCGAATGCTGAATGAAACGAACGACCGGCTGCAGAGGCAGCTGACTGAAATGCGCTCCAGCCACGCCAAGCTGACCTCTCAGCTGGAGTTCAGTAACAAGAGGTAAAGATTCACTTTAGTTACAGTTTCCACAACTAGTTAGTCTTCCTGTAAATGGTTCTGATTTCTTCTGCTCTTTGATTTCAGATATGAGATTCTGCAAGAGACCGTGTCAGCATACCGTAGAGAGATCTCCGCCCTGCAGGACAGGAACCAAAAAATGGCTGCAACAGCTCAACAACACGAGCACATCATCCACACCATGAGCCAGGACCTGAGGCAGGCAACCGAGAAACTGTCACTAGAAGAGGTGAGATGGAAGAATAATAGTGAAGAACTATTAACTCACTCACTGCCAGCCATTTCCTGATCACTAACGGCCTTCGCTGCCAGCGTTTCTCACTGTTTTTACTGTTTTTTTAAGAGTCACAAAACATTGAGCGCTAGCATGATGTCGATGCCAAAACAAAGAGGAGACTCACCTCTCACATCAGGAAGAAGCCGCGTGTTTCGAGCGTTATCCGTTCTTTCATAATCCGTTGTCGAATTGTGTTCGGCAGACGCTTTTCCGGTTCGCGCCTCACTTTTTTTATAGGAACTGCCCAAAACGATCTCCTAACACATGGATGTGTTGCTTCCTCATCATGTGATCTGTGACGTATGCGGATGAAGATCGGCTTCAGGGCTGAGATGTTTGTTCTCTCAGCGCGGGGGCTCGTTCCGATGCTCAAACAGTAAAAAAATGCAAATGACGACTTTAGTCGTCATTGGCAATGAATGAGTTAAAAAAAAAAACAAGAACATTACAGAACCTAACTTTCATCATGCAGTAACCTTCTTCACACAGGCTCTAATGTTTTGGAATAAAGATGTTCCTGCTATTTTGGTTCTACAAATAAATATAATGAGTAGTGGTTAACGGACTTAATTTACTTAAAACCAGCTCAGTCTGAACTAAAGCTTCACAAACTCAAATCGTTTTTGGACAACGCGATCACATGATCGTCATAGCTTAGTTTTTTTTTTGTAGCACTCCTGAAGGACCCAGGATCTGTTAACTATTTTAGACATCCATTTCCTGTGTTAAACCAGCTGCAGACGGCGCTGGAAGAGGGAGGAGGGACATCGGTACTGGAACTGAGTCCAGCTGACAGAGCAGCACATTATTTTCCCATTTTTTTCCCCTTACTACTCCTGCTACCACAGCTAAATCTTGTCTCTCAGCACCGTGGGTGAGTGACAGAGGGAGAGAGAGGCTGATTCTCCAGCAGCAGAACTGGGTTTATGATAATAACACTAAGTGGACTTAAAAGCACAACGTCTCTTGCAGGTCTGTTGGACATTACCAACGTGACGAAAAACACATGTCCTGTGTGTTTCTCACTGTGTTTGCCCCTCTCGTAGTTGAAATGCGTTTCCCAAACTGCTCCCATTCGCTCAAGCGGCATAAACGCGCACGCTCATTACAACCTCGCTCCCGTTCTGCTCACACAACAGAACTGCAGCCTCAGTGAGATAGAAAATCTTGTTTGTGCAAATCAGCACTTGATACTGGAGCAATCCAGCTGTTGGTTATGTGTACCAACCCTGCTTATGGATCA
Source organism: Nothobranchius furzeri (assembly GCF_043380555.1). NCBI lineage: Eukaryota > Metazoa > Chordata > Actinopteri > Cyprinodontiformes > Nothobranchiidae > Nothobranchius > Nothobranchius furzeri. Next base: position 58,800,912 of record NC_091751.1, on the reverse strand, counting down.
AGTCAGGTTGCTTGTTGATGTGATTATTTATTTATTTGAATCAAGAAGAAGAGATTAAATTATTACAAAAGGAAAGGAAAGACGTACCAGACGAGGCTGAAGTTAGTTCCTTTTTTGAGTTCCAGAGTCAGAAAGGGCAATTCCAACAAATATTTCCACTTCCCGAGCATCTTTACTCTGCTCTAATTATAAATTTACAAGACTGAGACTCTTCTAACCTGGACTAAGTTATTCTGCACTAATGGCACCATAATGACTTTAGTTCAAAAGAACATAGAAAACATTAAACAAGGGAGAGATTTTATTATTTTTAATGTTTTTATGGTGTGATTTAAATGACTATAGTGTGAATAATGTGTTGAACCCTGATTTGAAGAAAATCATGAATCAAACTGAAGTGCCAGTTTACCCTAGAAAAAAACATCACTATTGAATCTTTTCCTAAAATTGTTCAGCCCTATTTTGGACACTCCAAAGCTGATAAATCAGCATTGTGATAAGTCTGCAAAGGTGGTTTCCAATAGGAAATAATTTGTCACCCGGGTTTGGATTACGGGGGATTCTTCTGAGTGGAGAGGACACAGAGGGCTGATCGTTGATGCGCTCCAGCTGCACCCTGCGCACAGCCACACTAACATTCTCAAAGGGACGCCACCCAAAAAATATATAATTAACACGCAATCGTTTATGCCTGATTCAGCAGAGCGGAGCTCATCACCTCATTGGTGTGGCCGCTCGGCGCATACTCCACTATTTTTGCGTCATTAGTTCCCTTTGATCTGCTTAATTCAAAGGTAACTCATGGGGTGAAAATATAGGAAGCCTTTTCTGTAGAATTCAGAAGAGATGCAGGAAGATCAGAGACAGGACAGGAAAATAGTCAAATAAAAAAGAAAACTAAACAAATGGTTTGAAAATGAAAATGTAGGTAGATTTATCCCACTACACTTTATTAACTGTATACAACAATAATTTATAAGCATGTAATATTTATATATTTGATACAAATCAGATCACCTTAAAACTCAGACCCACACCCAGAGCTGTATCAAGGCACTTTGGGGGCCAAGGTGAGATACACCCCCACCCCACCCCTAAATCACGGGCTCCCCTGGAAGCCTCTGTGTGATTCGTACCCTGTTTGTCGTTATTCTCCCCCTCATTTGAATAAAAGATTTGACTTGCTTTGTATTCATTCTTGTTCATTTCATAATTTGATCTTTTTTTTCTGTAGGTGCGTGTAGAGAATCTGACTAAAGAGAGAGACATGCTAAAGCAGGCCGAGTCTCGACTCAGTCAGGAGAGAGAAGCCATGCTGGCTGAGCAACGGAACCAGAACCTGCTTCTTTCTAACCTGAAGACCATACAGGTACTTTATCTACTGTTTAATCTTAAACAGATTTCATATCTAGAATGTATTTTCTCATCTTTTCATTATTTTCCTTCTTAATTTTGTCATAAATGTCCAGTTGACTATGGAGCATACAGAAACCGAGTCTCGCCAGAGACTTGACAACAAAATAAAACAACTGGAGGCAGAACTGACTTCAATGAAAACCAAGCTGGAACAGGAAGTTACTCAGAGACATGCTCTTGGGCGCATAATGGATGTAAGTACAAAACCTTTTTATTTATATACTTCAATATTCGTTGGAACAGCGTGGATTCAGTCTACAGATACTGTCTTCTAGTCACACTATAATCTCTCTGTTGCTTCCTTCTTTTCTGTAGTCACAGTTGTTGGAAGCAAAGAAGAAGCTGGAGACCCAGAACACCTTGCTGCAGAAGACCAAAGAGCTGCTGCGTGGCTCTGAACAGCAGGTGGCGACACTGAAAACCCAGCTGACTTCTGCTTCCTCCTCTGATGCTGCCGTGTCCTCCAGCAACACGACCACCCCAGCCACCAGATCCGCTGCCCTCCGAGCACCACTGAGAGGTAAACAGCACAACAGTCTGTGTGTATTTGTAGAGGAACCCTTAGAAAATCTGTAAAAATGTGAACGTTTTTAAAGTTAATCACCATCTTTTCTCCAACAGTGCGCTCTCCAGTTCCAGCAGCTTCTCAGCAGCCCAGCCAGTCAGATCAGGAGCTCTCTGAGATCAAAGGTCTCCTGAAAAGTGCTGAGGAACAAAACACTGAGCTAGCAGAGCAGCTGAAGAATGCTAATGCCACAGTTGAACAGTACCGAGCTGTGGTACTGACTCTAGAAGACAGTCTGAAGAAAGAGAAGGAGGTATTACTCTGTAAATGAATGAAATGCTCATTTTGGTTTTTAGCCTTACATAACTGATCATAAACACTTTCACTCACTGTTTTCTGTCTTTTAGTCGCGTTCTCCTTTGGAGGTCCGACTGAAGGAGTCAGAGGAGGTGCAGAAACAGCTGGAGAAGAGAATTTTAGAGTTGGAAAAGAAGAAGCAGGAGGAGAAAGAGGAGAACAGGAAGGCTGTGGAGGCTGTGGAGAAACAAGTAAGACACAAACAAAGACTGTTTGATGTTTCAGTGGTTTGTTTATAATATATTAATATTTAAATCTGCAAAACAAGCCAGCTTTCAAACACGGTCACAGACATCTCAACCCTACCATTGGCTATCAACCCTAGGCCACGCCCCCTGATATTGGAATGCCTATTGTCACAGTTAACGAGAGAGCACCAACCATCCATATCCACAAACTTGTAGCTTTTCGGCGAAAATCGCCGTTTTTGAAGCCAAATGTGGCATTCATATGAATCGTGTAGATCCAGTGAGTTTTTTTTTTTTTTGGGGGGGGGGGGGGGGGGGTGTCTTCTATCCGATTTCAGCGATGAGCTTCAGTCACTCTCATGAGAATCAGTTAGAGTAAGGAGGGAGGACTCCTCTTGTTCAAAAACAATCTTTGTTCTAGTGTGTTAGTCACATATCATCTTTGACCAATCACAGAGACAGCACGCTGCAGACGACGAGGCAGCAGCGGCGTTCACAGTCAGTATGAGTGCTGTCGCTTTAACTCCTCGCAGTGGTTTTGAGCTTAGAGTTTGCCAAATCGAGCAAAATCACCACTAAATAACAGTTTTCTGTCAAGGACTTTAGCAGATTTACCTGTATATAATTTTCCAGAGGTTCGTCATGTTTTTTCTTTTTTGTTTTGGAATTGAGCTTGGAGTAAACATTGCCAGTATCTAATTCCAACAGATTATTGTAGCAACAAGAAGTATATAAATGTCAGAGCAGGTTACTACAATCCCCACAGGTGCAAATCTGCAGCATGACAGATTGGGGTGGTGTCACTTTTTTCACACCCTCCGAGTTTGCAGGTATGAAACACCAGTCGCCATTTTTTTAAAAGTCCAAACGTATTTTGTTGTCCGTGACGTCCAATGGTGTTTTTCTTTTTTGGGACTCTGGTGGTTTGTCCTAAAGATGAAGTGGTAGCAGCAGACTGTTTCTGCTTCTCTGATATTATTGAATGGTAAACCTCTCACACCAGTGGTGTTCTGTTGTGAAATGCGCAAGTACGTAATGAATGGAGACTCCAGGTACAAGGGGAAGTGCGGCAGTTTGGTGAGGCGGACAACCGGATGGTCTAATAGTTGCTTTCATTCCAAGTCGTGCTATTGGCTGAAGCTTTTAGACAAATGCGACAGAACCACTTCGTTTTTTTAAATCTCAACAATATATTTATAGCTTTACTATATTAGAACGTTAAGAGGCATGAAAAAAAGTTTTAAGCTAGCTTTTTTTGCAGATTTGTAGCTTTAACATATTTCTGTGATAGGATTATAAATCTTACCGTGATTAAATTGATCACCTAATACATGATATAGATGCTTGCATGATGTTTGATGCTGGTGCATTTGTCAAGGTCTGTGAGCTGCAGAGGAGTCTGAAGGCCAGCCAGGCAGATCAGCAGGAGGCGCTGGAGAGGGCTGCTGCTGCCGTCACTAAGGAGCAGAAAGCCACACAGGACAGCCTGTTGCAGGTTCTCACTCACTCCTCACGTTATCTCTTAAACCCTGTTTTCCACATCTTTGCCACAATGAGACCTCTTTGTTTTCCCGCCAGACTAAGCTAGCTGGAGAGGCACAGGGCAAGTATGAGCGAGAGTTGATGCTACATGCTGCTGACGTGGAAGCTTTGCAGCAGTTGAAGAAAACATCCCAGCAAGGAGCTGCGCACAAGAGGGAGTTGGAAGAAGAACTGAAGAAGACAACAGCTCTCCTGCAAGAGAAAACCGCAGCCTGGACCACAACAGAGAGACAACTGAAGGTAGCACTGCATTTTAAAAGCCACTACTGTGATAGTTAAACTGATTTCACATGAACTGATATAACAAACTTTGCTTTGATTGTTTCCAGGAGGAGGTTTCCAATCTGAGTCGCCGCTGTGATGAGCTGGGAAAGCAGAACGCTCTCCTGCACCAGCAGATGGATGAAATGGCTTTGAGGAGTCGCCAGCTGCAGCAGCAGCAACAACAACAGCTGCAGAATCTGGACCTGTCATTTAGTGAGGAGGGGAAAACCACTGAACAGATTATGGAGATACTCAGGTAGAACATATACCAATGCAAAAGCATATGTTCAAATGTTCATTCAGCTGTTTGGTTTTGACAATTTAACCACAGGTAAGACACAAAGCTTTTTTTTTTGTTTTGTTGTAGATTTGTTCGGCGGGAGAAGGAGATTGCTGTGGCTCAGTATGAGGCATCTGAAGGAGAAGCCCAACGTCACAAACAGCGAGTCGAACACCAAGACCGACAGCTGAAGGAGCTACAGGAAGCTCTGAATGCTGAGAGGGCGAAGATGCAAGTATGTGACAGAAGAATGAAGAACTAGAAATAATAATAATATTTACGTTCATATTTCTAAATTAATCACTGAAATTCACATTTTTAATTCCAGTAGACTTGAATCTTTATCTTTTAATTTAAAAATCATATTTCTGCTTATTTTAATCTGTATGGCCTCACTGTATTCCTCAGGAAACAACAAAGATGCTAGCCGAGCAACAGGAGCAGCTGAAGAAGCTGGAAACCATCGGTGCTATGCAAGAAACTAACCGTATGCTGAATGTGGAAAGAGATAAACTACAACAGGAGCTTCAGCAGGCTCAGGCAAAAGTATTGCTCATGTCTGCATGAAACCATAAAGAGCCTCACGTTAACTTTTGTTTCCAGTGTGTTAACCAAAGTTTGCTGCCCCTCTTTCTGCCTCTGTAAGGTGACAAAGCTCCAGACAGACATCGGACCGCTGCATAAGTCCATGTCTAAACTGTCAGAGATAAATGGCTCCCTGCAGGCTGATAAGAGGCTGCTAGAAGATGATGTCAAACGATGGAAAGCCAAAGTGCAAGTATGTAGAAGACAACAGTTTGAACTGGAGGATCTTAGAGATTTATGTTTTCTTTGGACATTTTGATGATTATTTTCTTACCTGAAAAGTCCCAAATGCCTGGAAAGTCTGCAGATTCACATCTGATTAATGTGTGAACAAAGAAATTGCGCTATAATACTTAAACTTTTTTTTTTTTTTTTTTCCTGTGTCCTGTCTGGCTGTGAAGCAAACAGAATTGATGTCTGAATGCTGGTGACAATCCTTACAGATTTACTCTCAGGTGGAGCATCAAAGCGTCTGCTTTTAATGTCACGCCTGATACTTAAAACTTTATTGTTATTGTTTTTGAATGCTTTGTAATTCCGACCAGACACGGAGACAGAGGTGAAAGAGAAAGGATGAGACAAAAGAAAGGGGGTGTTCCACAAAAATAAATAATCAATGATGAACAAGAGTCTACTTCTAGACCTGCAGACAGAGAAAACCAAACAAATGAAAAAAGGGACACACAGCAATACAACAAGAGCAAACTATCACTGTGTCAACCTGATGAGGAAATAAAAAATCAACATTGTTTTACTGAACAATCACGATAATAAATCACAGTGCATTAAGTACCGACCACAGCCTTAAGACGTGTTGAAAATGCCCTAGTCCATACTTATGAGAGCACCATGTGAGCACCTGTGTGTGTACACGCGATGTGTAGGAGAAGGAAGGAGCTCCAAGTCCCAGAGATCAGCCGGCAGAGTCCCGGGAGATAACAGCGGCAAGCCCACAGGCCCGCCTGCAGCCTCCCATCCCCAAGCCGGCTGGGCCCGGGACCCGGCGCCCCGGGACCCAGGGGCAACCAGCCCCGCCGGGGGCCCAACAGAGCCCAGGGACTCGGATCCCACCAGTCAGCCACCGGGATCAACCAGACAGATGCCAAAAATCTTAAACCCCCCGAACTGCAGAGCCGCGAACCCTCAGGCAAACCAAGGCACCACACTCGGCAGCAAATGTGGCAGGGGGAGGGGAGGCGAAGATGTGTAGCAGCACAGGAAGACCCGGGAGAGGGGAGGAGTCCAAGACCCCACCTGACATACACAGTCATACACAAACACAGTCACACACTCCTTCCCTCATGCTCACACATATACATACAACTGGAGACTTACAAAAGTTAATGCTAGACACCCACTCACGCTCCCCATACACACCCTATTCACTCTGGTCCTGGTACTGCTGCACAAAGGGTACAACCATCACCGGTTCCCAGAGTTGGCCCCTTTCTGCTGGGGTGATGATGGGCAGGCCAACGCTGAGCAAAGCAACCCACCCCTTCAGACTCCAACCAGGTGGCCATAATATTTTCATTTTGCATAAAAAATAAAAAAGACCTATTCTTTTAATTATATGACAGTACAGAGTAAGACCATCACTTTTACAGATTTCTAAAAAAAAGTCATACATTTTTCCTGATAGGAGGAAAACTCCAGATTGTAGGTTTAATATTAAAGATCAGGGAGTTTCACCCTTTAACCAGATTTTCTGATTGCTTTAACAGCAGCTGGTTAACCAGCAGAAAGATGGCGATGTTGAGGAAAAACAGAAACTTGCAGCTGAAAAAGAGGCTAATCTAAAACGCATCGCACAGCTAGCTGAAGAAACTGCCAAGCTGAAGACTGAGCTGGCCAGGTAAAATTTATGCTAACACACACACACACACTCAAAGTTTAATGAGGTCTTTTCTTGTTCCTTTTCTTAAGTTTGTACCTTAATGTTATGATTTAAGACCTAGAAATGCAAGTTCTAGATGTTTTAACAGCATCATATGTTCTCTGTGAATCAGGTCCAATGCCAGCAGCAATTCAGCTCAGTCCCAGCTACAAGGTCTAAGAGACTCTGTGACCTGCTTAACATCAGAAAGAGACACGCTAAAGAAAGACATAGAAGCTAAAAATAACGACATTCTGGAGAAGAACAGGACCATCACTCAGGTGAAGAAGATCGGACGTCGCTACAAGACTCAGTACGATGAGCTCAAAGTCCAGCATGACAAGGTGTGACTGCAGTTCTGCAAACAGTTTGGTGAGAAAAAATTAAGAACAAAAGAAGTAAAGTTTTGTTTGTGTGTGTGTTCCAGCTGGTCAGCGAAACGGCTGCTAAAACAGGAAGTGAGGCAGCACCGAGCCAGGAGTCACAGCAGGAGCTGAACAAAGTGCAGGAGGAGCTCAAAAAAACCCAAGAGGAGCTGAACACCTTGAAAGAGGAGGTGCAGAAAAAACAGGAGGAGGTGAGTTTGGAAACTGTTGTAGCTAAACTGTTTAGCTCAACAAACCTAAAAAATAAAGCTAAAATAGTGAATTGATTATAAATCCAATGAAAATCTGGTTAAAATGTTGCCTGTTAAGTGTTTAAGTCGTAGAACTTTCTTACACGAGCTACAAAAGATTTGAGAACACCAGTGGAAAACTATTGGTGTGCTGATTTGTTTCATCAGGCCCAGAAGTCCCTTCAGGAGCTAGAAGTGGCTCGGAAAGAAAACCAGCAGGCAAAGGAAAAGCTCCAAGACGTCCAGAACCAGCTGACACAGGTACGTCAGGCAGGATAAGTCGGGGGAGCTCCAGTTTTTAGTGCTGCAGTAGCTTGTCCTTTATCGGTAAGGTAATATATTACAACAGTGATGTTGAGAAAAAGCATATTAACATTATGCATTTTTACCTGTTTTCTCTCAGGTTCAGTCTCAGTTATCGCAGACCCAAACTCAACTGCAGCAAAGCCAGAACCAGCTGACCCAGAGTCAAAAAGAGCTTCAGCAGGCCAAGAACCACACGCTGCAGGTATAACTTACATTAACTGTACGTTTTATTTATGGGGATTATTTTCCTAATCCCTTTTTTTGCAATGGACTTGACCGACTGCAAACTGAAGCAACATGAACTTCTTTTCAATTTATAGTTGCAAAACCAGTTCAAATCGTCCCAGTCTCAGATCCTGGCTCGTCAGCGGGAGCTTCAGCAGGCTAAAGAAGCTCTCCAACAGAACCTTGCTAAACAGAAGGAGCTCCAGCAAACCAACCAGACCAGCCAACAGAGCCTGAACCAGGAAGTGAATGATCTGAAGGCTGCTCTGAGCCAAGCCGAAAACAAAGTGAGAAACATTTCTTTTTACATGTATTTTATCTGCAGATACTTTATTGATTATTTGTGTGACAAAAATATTTTAAAGCTTCAGGTAATGTTTGTCGTCTCTAACAGGTGACTGAGCTGCAAGGCCAGCTGGACAACGTGCAGAAGGTTAGGAGAAAAATCTGAACAGATCTGTGTAAAATCGTGCTTCTTTACTTCATAACGCGATTCTTTCTTTGCAATTATCTGTTAATGATTTCTCAGACTGTTGTTGAGCGCGAAGCAGACATCGATCGCCTCCAGGAGCAGCTAACTGAAGCTAAACAGGCTCTTGAGGCTAACCAAGCTGCACAGGCCAACCAGAACCAGAGTTCCCAGTCAGCCCAGGCCAGTGATGCTAATCAGGCACTACAAGATGAGCTGACAAAACTCAGACAGGAGGTACAGAGTCTAAATCCAGTGTGAATTTTATTCAGCTCTGTTTTCCTCCTGCAGTTGGTAAAAGTCACACAGAAACGTTTTCTTTCCCCCCAGCTGTCTGAAAGCAGAAGCAGAGAGGAGCAGCTCAGACAGCAGATGGCTGAAAAAGAGGAGAAGACCAAGAAAGCCATCATGGGAGCCAAAGTTAAAATCGGCCAAGTAAACAGTGAGTCAATACTCACAACAGAAGACATTCTGCCTCCAGCTGAGGGGCAGATGGATCAGTTACGGATTTGGTTTTGAACCTGTACCTGGGTTTTTACCTGTAGGTGCTAAGGAGAAGCTCAGTCAGGAGGTGGAAGAACTGAAACAGAGTAAGGAGGAGCTGGAGGTGAGAATGAATGCCCTCAAGTCTCAGTATGAAGGAAGACTTGTACGATTGGACCGAGAGCTGAGAGAGCTGAAGGAGACGCACGTCCACGCCGACCAGAGAGAAGAAGCTCAGGACCAGAGTGGAGCCAGGGTACGGGACTCACTAACATAGACCTAACCGGGTATAAAAACATGACGCCAAGGACTTAGGAGCATAAAAACTGCTGAGTTTAAAATCAAAACAATCTAAAGAGAAAATATTTCCTCTTTTTATATTTGAATTTAAATAAATCTTTTCTACAACAAATAGAATCAGGTTTTAAGTGTTTGAAAGAATCAGATAACCACCTTGTTTGTGGCTTTTGTTGAAGTAAATATTCTGTATTCTGTGTTTTTTAAAAAACACATTTTTGTTTACTTTCTGCTATTTCTTCCTGGTAGAATGATTTTATTCATAACAGTTTTAATACATTTTATTTTCCCGGACGACAACTTAATGTTGAAATTCCGTCACTTGAGTCTCCTGGATTATCTCCTGATATGATACCGTTTTCTCTGACGTTTCCTGTCATTCTCTCTTGTTAGACGGGCGACCAGGCCAGAGCTTCAGACCAGAGGCAGATTTCTTTGATCAGTCCTGCACAAGAAAGGGGAAGGTAACAACAGCACCACAGACCTTTATGAATGGTAGCAAGTTTTTTTTAGAGAAGCTGAGAATGTAAACAACAGTACTAAAATAGTATTTATGAGTTTTCACTCATTCTTCATCAGCTCCAGCATCTCTGAGCCTCCCACTGCAAACATTCGACCCACCCAAAGTACTCCATCACCTAGCAACAAGCCAAGCCCCTCTACTGGTAGCAAAGCGACTCCCCGCGCCAGCATTAGACCTATGGTTACCCCGGCAACCATCCCCATGCCAACACCTACAGCCACAGTTATGCCAACTACACAGACGGAGAGCCAGGAGGGTAAGAATGACAAGATGTCAGTGTCACGGTGTGTGATGTTATCAGAAGGAAACGTTTTTATCTTTGTAGCTCTGATGAGTACAGGAGCATCAGTACACTCCACCAGCTCGACTCTTGGAGGCGCTCCTGCCTCCATAGCTCAACCAACCAGCACTCAGACCACAGCTTTTGTTCAGCCCACTCAGCAACAGACAGCCAATCAGGACGTAGGCTCCAGCATGGAGGCGGAGCGTCCAACAACCTCCTGCTCTTTGATTGGTTCAGGTGAGGAGGACTTTACACTATTCCTATCAAATATGTCGCCACATTATTGTTTGTTCTAGATTCCTGTCTGTGTTAACCGTTGGGGGTGTGTTTGGTGTGACTGAGACAGGTTCAAAGAGGAATCGAGTTAATGAGGAGGAGGAGGAGGAAGGTAGACCGGAGAGTTCCAACACACCTCCAGCCACTAAAAAACTGCGACTAAGGCCCAAAATAACTATCCAGGTAAAAACAAACACAATCATGTACAGAAATACTAAATTCCTTATATTAGAAACAAGAATAATAGGACAGCATGTAGATCAGTGAACCTCAACAGGCAGCCTGTGGGCCACATCCGGCCCCCAACCCTTTGGGCCCTAATGTCCCCCAATTGGGGGACTTTGAAATTTAGCAGCAAAATGGTTGTCCCGAATATCAATAAGTATTGTCAAGCTGCACCTCACCTACAATCAAAAGACAGATCAGAAATCCTGCTTCATGTGATTGTTTTGGCCACATTTCGGTCTGTAACGCTGCTAAAAATCTGATTGTACACACACTATCCACCCATTATGATGCTAAAACCCTGCTGATTAAAAAAAAAAAACTCTACACTTTGTACAGCTAATGTCAAGATGAAAAATCAATCAAAATGATACGAAGGTAATCCAAAAAACACCTTGTGGGTACAGAAATAAGCTCATTTAAGTGTGTGAATGTCATTTTTGAGCTGTGGGCCAATCAGGAATAGAGAAAATGCATTTTCTACTTTGTTTCTAAGTCAAATGAAACAGAGAAGCTGCCTTTAATCAGAATGACTACAAAGTCATAGCTCTGATTTATCTTATTTTACCTGCAGCAGTTTATAAGATGTCTATTTTTGCGCTGTCCACTATATTACTGCGTAATTGCTATGTTTTGACAAAACGCTATTAGCATAGGAAGAAAGCAACACATGTACAAGTACAATATTTAACCGGTTGCAGATCTACCAACCTGTATGCATTTTGCGTAGCCAGTATGCAATTTGGCATCTATTTACGCTGGTACGACTCACCCCTACGCAAAAAGCTGCGGATACGTGAGTTGAGTTCTGTGGCAGATACAGTGGGGCAAAAAAGTATTTAGTCAGCCACCGATTGTGCAAGTTCTCCCACTTAAAATGATGACATAGGTAAGTAATTTACATCATAGGTACACTTCAACTGTGAGAAACAGAATGTGAAAAAAAAATCCATGAATTCACATGGCAAGATGTTTAAAGAATTTATTTGTAAATCAGGGTGGAAAATAAGTATTTGGTCACTTCAAACAAGGAAAATCTCTGGCTCTCACAGACCTGTAACGTCTTTAAGAAGCTTTTCTGTCCTCCACTCGTTACCTGTATTAATGGCACCTGTTTGAAGTCATTATCTGTATAAAAGACACCTGTCCACAGCCTCAAACAGTCAGACTCCAAACTCCACTATGGCCAAGACCAAAGAGCTTTCGAAGGACACCAGGAAAATAATTGTAGACCTGCACCAGACTGGGAAGAGTGAATCTACAATAGGCAAGCAGCTTGGTGTGAAAAAATCAACTGTGGGAGCAATTATCAGAAAATGGAAGACATACAAGACCACTGATAATCTCCCTCGATCTGGGGCTCCACGCAAGATCTCATCCTGTGGGATCAAAATGATCATGAGAACGGTGAGCAAGAATCCCAGAACCACATGGGGGGACCTGGTGAATGACCTGCAGAGAGCTGGGACCACAGTAACAAAGGTCACCATCAGTAACACACTACAACAGCAGGGAATCAAATCCTGCAGTGCCAGACGTGTTCCGCTGCTGAAGCCAGTGCATGTCCAGGCCCGTCTGAAGTTTGCCAGAGAGCACATGGATGATACAGCAGAGGATTGGGAGAATGTCATGAGGTCAGATGAAACCAAAGTAGAACTTTTTGGTATAAACTCAACTCGTCGTGTTTGGAGGAAGAAGAATACTGAGTTGCATCCCAAGAACACCATACCTACTGTGAAGCATGGGGGTGGGAACATCATGCTTTGGGGCTGTTTTTCTGCTAAGGGGACAGGATGACTGACCTGTGTTAAGGACAGAATGAATGGGGCCATGTATCGTGAGATTCTGAGCCAAAACCTCCTTCCATCAGTGAGAGCTTTGAAGATGAAACGTGGCTGGGTCTTCCAACACGACAATGATCCCAAACACACTGCCCGGGCAACAAAGGAGTGGCTCCGTAAGAAGCATTTGAAAGTCCTGGAGTGGCCTAGGCAGTCTCTAGACCTCAACCCCATAGAAAATCTGTGGAGGGAGTTGAAAGTCCGTGTTGCTCGGCGACAGCCCCAAAACATCACTGCTCTCAGAAGATCTGCATGGAGGAATGGGCCAAAATACCAGCTACTGTGTGTGCAAACCTGGTAAAGACCTATAGTAATCGTTTGACCTCTGTTATTGCCAACAAAGGTTATGTTACAAAGTATTGAGTTGAATTTTTGTTATTGACCAAATACTTATTTTTCACCCTGATTTACAAATAAATTCTTTAAAAATCCTGTCATGTGAATTCATGGATTTTTTTTTCACATTCTGTTTCTCACAGTTGAAGTGTACCTATAATGTAAATTACTGACCTCTGTCATCATTTTAAGTGGGAGAACTTGCACAATCGGTGGCTGACTAAATACTTTTTTGTCCCACTGTATATACTGTATATATATATATATATATATATATATATATATATATATATATATATATATATATATATATATATATATATATATATATATATATATATATATGCATATTTGACTTCTGATAGACTAATAATTTAACTTTATTTTAGAAGACCATCTGGCTGTCATGATGTCTGCTGGAAAACGCTGGCCCTTGAACAAATTTAGTTGAGGTCCCCTGATGTAAAGTGTAAAACACTTTAAATTAAAACTGACTGCTAAGTCAGGAATTCCAAACGATCAGAGGTTTTCAGTTTTTGCCAGTTTCTTCAAATTTGGGAGAGGTGGTTTGGAGGATTTGTCCTGATATAAAAACACAGAAGAAGACTGTAGCTTTTAAAAATGTATTTCTGACTCTAGAAGCTTGCTTTTGGTAAATCATCACTATTTAATAGAAATTCCATCTTTTGGTATCTCCTTTTGTTTTTACAGATGGCGGGTGATGAGGATTTAGAGGGAGAGCTGAGGGATGTTGAGGAACAACCAAATGTACCTGATGACAGTCGGGTCAGTTCCTAGTGAATGAGGAGTAAATGGTTGAAGGATCTGTTTGTGATTTTAGTGACATTACTGTTCAGGTGTTTGGGACAGGTCTCTAATGAGGCTCCACACTAGATGGTACTGTTTTTCTGATTGATTTGTGTTGTGTCATGTTTTTCTTTTGGCAGGAGCTTCCTGAAGAGGATTTTCCGGTCTTAGCAGCAGACCTAGATGAGGAGGAGGAGGAGGAGGGGGGTGTTTCTCAGTCCGTCCCTTCTGATCAAGGCTCTCAGGCCTCTGCTGTAACTCGGGATCTCATTGTGATTGACACGGACTGTGAGAGCCCTGACAGTAAAGAGGAGGTCCAAAAGCAGGAAGATGAAGAGGAGGAGGAAGAAGAGGAAGAGGAGGAAGAAGAAGAGCAGGTCTTTCTCCTTCATGAAGACATTTTCTTTTCTTTAAATTTTATTTTCAGCTGTTAAATAAGTGTTTTCTGCCTCCTTCAGTTGAGGGAGGAAGAGGATGACGATGATGATGATGCAGACAGTGGGATGAAAGGAGGAGATGAGAGTAATGAGAGTAGGGAAGCTGAAGAGGGACAAGAGGAACCTTCAGAAGGCACAAACACAGAGGAGAATGTAAGCGGAGCGTCCTCTGGGTCTCAGCGCCTCTCTGAGCCGACGCACAGCGGTGAGTCCCAACTCAACTGTGAGTTCACACTCTTAAAACAGCTAAATGACTCCATCAACTCTTTCAGGAGAAAGCAGCACTGGTGTTTTGGAGTGCGACCCCCCCAGAGACTCCATTCAACTCCCCCTTATGTCCTCCTCTGCACACTCTCCATCCTCTTCCTCCCTCGCACCGCGCCTGCCACACACACGCAGACCGCCTCATGCTCTCCCGCCTCGGCTCTACATCCAAGCTCCTGCTCCTGAACTGGGACCCCCCCACACACAGGTAAAACCAGTTCATTCTCAGAGTTACTCACAGCCAGAGTTCCACTCAGGTGTGTTAACTTTTCAACAGATACTTTTACTAAAACTATCTGAACACATTTAGATCAGTAACTAAAAGTATGTAAATGCATCTTTGGCTTCTGGATCAATGAAAAATGTTTATAATTAGAACATTCCTCCAATAATAATGATGTTTGTCAATCAGAGACAGTCGTCTCAGCTGCGTAGACCATCATCAGGACGTGGACCCCAACTTACTCCTGGATTAGCCCCCATGGTAAGAACTACTTTCATGTTTTAAACTTATATCTGCTGAAACTGATAACATGCTAGGGCTGGGCGATATGGCCTAAAGTCAATATCACCATATAATGAGGATTTCACCTGGATAACGATAAATGGACGATACGATAACAAGGTTATCTTTCATTCAGCCATAGCATTTTGACCTCATACCCAGCGTGTTGAGGAAATCTGTGAGTGTTCTGGTGTTTCTGGTTCCAGGATTATAAATATTTATAAATAAAATATCCTCTGTATCCTGTGGATGGTTGGGTTGAGAATCTGTGGATTGGAGTTAGTTCCTGTATCAGGTCCCATCACAGAAGGATCCGTGGATTCAAAAAACCAATATTGGTTTTTCTCAGTTAGCAGATTTTCCCAGTAGACAATGTTATCAACTCTTATTTACCTGTACTTAGTCATAATTTGTGTGTGTGTGTTGTTTGCAGCCTTTTTTTGATGATGATGACAGAATGGTTCCCAGTACTCCCACTCTGGTTGTTCCACACCGCACTGACGGCTTTGCTGAAGCAATAAAGTAAGACACACACACACACACACTACAGTTCATGCTGGCCGATTTTGAATTGGTGTGTTGTCATGCTGTTGCTAGACAAAATCATGTTATTATGGACTGTGAAGAACCTCCAAGACGGTGTCTGAGGGTTTCAGTCTACTTGTGACTCTTGACTTTGTGTGTTTGGTCTCATCAGCTCTCCCCAGGTAGCTGGTCTGTCCACCAGGTTCAGGTTTGGACCTCCAGAAGATTTACTGCAGCAAGCATCAGCTTCACACTCTGACCTGGGGCAACTGGCCTCTCAAGGAGGTGCAACCACTGGCACAAACACCCATAATGGCTTCTCTAACCGTTTTTCTAATCTGTAGTTTTAAGTCTTGATTTTTTTTATTCATTTGTGTGTAGGTCTGGGAATGTATGAGTCTCCTCTTTTCCTGGCTGCTCACGATGAGGATGGTGGAGGAAGGAGTGTTCCTACCACACCCTTGCAGGTGGCTGCACCAGGTAAGACACATTACCTTTCTGTAGAAACCCTGGAGGACAACGGGAGTGATGACAAAGAAAAATAACTACCAGCTCTGTCCTTTAGTGACGGTCTTCACAGAGTCTGTGCCTTCAGACAGCTGTGACAATATGGCTTCACAGTCAGTTCCCATGGTAACTGCTTCCACTGGAGTTCCTGCTTCAGGAGATGATGGAGATGAGGTCTTTATGGAGCCAGAAGGAGATGGGTGAGTATGTCCATCAGGGTTAGATATTCTGTTTATTTATTTTTTGTTTTATTTCTTTTTCTTTTCATTAAGACATTTTTATGTGATAAACACAGCTGTCTGACCATCCTGGAGCTACCTCCTATCTTTATGTGTGTGTGCGTCTGTATATGTCTGCAGCGCGGATGTAGAATCCTCTTTGGATGGTCAGGCGGAGTTGGAGTCAAGAGGACAGCAAAGTGATGATGCAGTACTTCCTTCCACCAGCCAAGATCCTGGTAATGAACTTTTACTGATAGGTTTTAGAACCTGGATTAGCATATTTTAAATTCCTCTAGACATCAGTTATTATGCCGTTTTGTGTCTTTCCCGAGAAAAGGCTCTTCTACATTCTGTCCCTTTTGCAGAAATAGAGCGATTTAAACTCATGTCTGTTTTGAAAAAGTTTGATCTGATCATGACAAGGGTTGGACATTGGAACCAGGACTAACTGTCAGTTTTTCCCCAGAATCGTAAAAAGTTTTTTATTTCAAATCCTAGTTTTGATTACAAGTCCGCCACCTGGAAGAAGGATCTGCGACCGATCGTGAAAAAAAAAAACACGTTATCTGCAAATTCAGATTAACGCCTTTCAGAGCTGATCATACCAGCTGTCTCCGTGAGAGAAATGAGGTGATGTAAACTTAACCATCCTGCAGCGCTGAGGAAGCTCATTAAAATGAGTTTGGCGCACTGCAGAAATAAAAACGCATACGGAGCTTCAACAGTTAAACAGCCGCTCACCAACACTCGTCTGTGTGAACGTGACCATCAGAAGGCTGAGCAGATAACCTGTAAACTAATGAAAGTCAGCATGTTAGATTAGCCTTTCTCTGTGGTGGACCAGACCGGGTGCTGCCCACCAGGAGCCGATATGGATAATAATATTAATAAAGTTAAGTTTTGCTTTTATGAACTATTTAGTCTGAGTTTTAACTATTTAAATCTGTTAGATTGTTACTGACAGCAGCTACATTTAGGTTTCAGTTTCCCTTCTGACTGAATCGCTGCTGCAGCATGTAGGTGTAGACTCTCAGTCATCCTGGACATGATCATCCAGAGAGTTTTAGAAGAAAGCAGCTGGACTTTTCTGGTTACCTTGAAGACATTTTGCACCTCATCCTAGAGGCCTCTTCAGTTCCCATTCTTTGGTTGTGAGTTGTGGTCAGAAACAAACACATTGATTGTGCTTTTTCTTCCTTTCTTAAAATGTTTTTGTCTAAATTAATGTGATGTTCATTGAATTAAAATTCATGCTGAAGTTCAGATTATTATATATATCAAGTAAGGCTAATTTAAAACATGTAATGTTTTTGGATTCTGCCTCTTGAAAGAATCGGAACTGGAATCAATCAAATTCAAGTGATGCCCAACCCTAAATTTGTGGCTAAACTTTGTAACTGAAATGAAAGTTACATCTGTACATTCTTCTTATGGTTATTATTTGTAGACACCAGCAGTGTTGTTCTGCGCCGCACAGTGACCAGTCAGCCTCTGATAAGTAGCCTGTCAGGCAGAGGAGCCAGAGGAGGGAGGTTATTCAGCCGCAGAGGTGAGGAACAAATCTGGACTTTTCCTCTCCTAGAGAACAGAATCCTGTCACTCGCAGGGGAATCATGAAGTAGTTTATTGTAGGACAGCAAGCAGCTTATAACATAAACAAAAAGTCCATTTAACATTAACAACCAGTCATCATCGGTGATCTCTTTCTCTTTGCATTTTAGGACCTTTTTCCAGAGGTGGAAGAGGAGGCGGCCTGGGTAGAGGAGGCAATGCTCAATGATGATGTCATCAATAAAGTATCGTTTAATCATTAAGACAACAACACACTGTCCAGAGTCCAGAGTTCATTTTGTATGGATTAGGTTTAAGGTTTTACATAATGCTCCTTAAAGTCTAGTTTTTGTATTCTAGTTTTGTTCTGTTTGTTCTGGTGTTTCTGTTGTTTTTAGGAATAAAGTGAAACAACAAAAAGCAGCGCTGTTGTGATATCATTAACAGTGTAAGGCTTCAAAAACATTTTTGTGATTTACGTTATAAAAAATAGATGAGTAATGATGAATTAAATGAAATACAGCTTTAGTTATTTTTTTTCAATAAAATCTCATAAAAAATAAAAGATGTGTGAATTACAACTTCAGCCAATTTGTGGACTTTAACAGACGTTTGGCAGATTAAAATCACGAGAGGTTTGATAACTTTACTGCTTCAATAAGCTTTGTTCTCCAGATCGATATGTTTATCCTCTAAGTTCAGGAATAATTAACTCATATTTAAGATTCAAGGACAAACGGGTTGCTGGTTTCCTATTCAGCAAAAGCATTTACAAAGTAGATAATTTTGCAGAAAACACCACAGCTGGTCTTTAATGTCTCCTGTTTAGGGACAGCGCAGCCACAGTCTGATGGAGTTTTGAGGGTGAGGCGGTCTAGGATTGAGTCCTGCCGCGTTTGAGTTGCTCATCAAAACAGCAGGACGCAGGACGGGTAGGGGTAGGAGGGCGTCTGGGGGCTCAGGCGTGACCAGCGCTGGCAGGTTGCCCAAAATCTGGACTCTGAAGAAAATGGCTACAGAGAGAATAAAGTTTATGAATAAAGTGTTACAAATGACAGAAATCTGCATGTAATTCCAAATTAGAGAGGACATCTTTTTGAGAATAATCTGAACTCACGTCCAGTGAAGACAAAGTGTTGGTGTCTGCTGACGTTCTGAGAGCCGGGCATGGACAGAGCAGAGGTGATGGGGGTTGGGAAGCCCATTAGAGAAACTTTGATGTTGATCTCTCCACTCAAAAGAAACTCTAACATAAGAAATGGAGACATCAGAATACATAATTTGACCACTGGGTTGCATAATGATCTTATGGATGAGGTTTTGTCCACTAACCAGTCTGAGGAGTAAACCGTCTGTCTGGGAAGCTCCTTGGATTCTCGATGCACGACTGAGTGCTTCCTGGTGGGAATATAAACCTCTGCAACAAGTCTCCTAAAGGTCATACAGGAGGAGCTCCGTTATTAGTGAACACTCGGCACCCCATCCATGCCTCAGGTGTATTTCATGTTCTAATCTGTAAAATTCAATCTTTGAAAATATTCAGTAAGCTTTAGGATACAAAGAGCCTCCTTTGCTCACCTTCTTTAAAGAAGAACACGGTCTCTGGCCCGGTGCTGGAGGCTGGCACTGCCAGCACAGCGCTGATGGTTCCAGTCAGACCTGGAAACTCGGAGGACAGAGGTTTGGGGTAGCCGGGCTCCATCACCATGTTCCCATCCAGACGCCAGTACTGGTCCCCCTAGAGAGGAGAAAAATTATATTTGTTGTTAAATGTGTGGATCTGTAATCCCAGAGTAAAGCTTCTGAAGTGATCATATTGTACTTCTCTTAGGCAAAAATTGAAAATGACTTCTAACGCAACACTTTGGACACTGCTGAGGACAAGTTTCATCAATCTTTTAAAGTTTCCATATTAAATCTGGCAAATTGACATGTTTTAAAACTACATCTTGTCTCATTCACACAAATAAATTCAGCAGTCGTTCAACATCAATCAAAGGAGGCAAAAAATCTGACACTTAAGGAAAACAGAATGTAGGATCTATGTTTATATTGACACTTTCAATAATAAAAATCAGAGATTAAATGAGCTGATTATTTGTTGGGGGAAATGTAAATTTGTTCATATTTACATTCTTATAAGCTCCATTTTCAGGTTTTAATAACGTAAGCTAGGGAAATAAGACAAGCTGAAAATGATGACATCATAGCAGCGAATGACTGAGTTTGGGCACCAGCAGACAAACGAAGATGAACAAAAGCTACTACGGGGCATGATCTCATAGTTATAGGTTTACCTTAATAATGTAGGTGTTCCCATTACAGTTGTGGCGAGTAAAGACGGTGCCAATGGGAGAGGAGATGCCCAGGGTCTCTGTGATGTTCTGTGGACGACCAACGGAGCGCCTGATGGGGTCGACTGACCAAAAAAACTCACCTGCAGAACCAGGATGTGTTAAAAACTGATCTAACAATAAACCATGGGAAAATCTGTGTGGTATTCAGAATCTCTGCAACAAAAAAATAAGTCATAAAGAAAGCTATAAAATCAACCTTTAAATATCAGGATGGTTCCATTACTGAGGGCTGTCAGTCCGTTGATGGGAGAATCACTGCACAGGTTCACGTCCTGCAGGACCCCTGCATTAAAACAAAAGAAACACCTAAATTAGTGGAAAATCATCAAACAGATCACTCTTCACACCAACCAGTACCTGATCCATCTAATCCTCCATCTCCAAGAGTGAGACCCAAAGGCTGGGGCAGGGTGCTGGATCCAGAAGCCGCTGGACCACCAAAACCTGTACATTAAAATTGATGTAGTCGTATTTACGCTCATGAGTTTAGTCTTAAGCTAAACCAGGAATCAGACTGAAAATCAAAAACACAAAAGCATCTCTGCAGATTTTACTTTCACTTGGTCCAAATGGGTTGATTCCCCCAGGGAACACCACCAGGTGGATGTCCTGTTTACCCCCGTCATCTCCAGGGGTGGACGGTCTCACAGAGCTGCCCAGAGCTGGAGCACTGTTACTGGGCAGATGCTGGTAATGATGAGTCCCATGAGGAGAGAAGGGCAGTGGCTGGAGGCCAGTAAGGACTTTACTCCCACCTACAAGAAAAAATAAATAAAGAGCTTTCAGGTCAGGAACTTAGTAGAGTTTATGATAAATGAAGAACTCCTGGCAGGAAGTGAACGTGAACCGTGTTGATGATTTGTTCCAGCTGGAGGAGCAGGACCAGAAGACGGGTGAGAGAGGACCAGTCTATTGTGACACCGAGCTCCTGGAAGCTGTGAGCAGCGGCTCCTTGCTACGTGTAAAAATACATCAGAATGACAAAAGGAAGGCACCGACAGACCGTTACCATGGTGTTTCATGTTTTACCTGGGTGCCATTCCTCACTTTCACTGTTGGATCTTCTACGGTTCCTGTCTGGTTTCCAGACTCCTGACAAAGATCAGCAAATATACTTTTAAAAAAAGATAAATACAAGCAACCATGGAATAAATTATTATTAGAGTGAGACCATGAACAAAAATGTATATCTGTGCAAACTATCACCAAAGCAGACATTTTCACCCATTTTATTCAGAATCATAACGCTAATGCATCTGCAGATATTATGATTTATAAAAAAAAAAAAAAAAAAAAGATTATTCTGTAAGACCCGGCATTACAAATATTTGTCTGATTGTTGTTCTACGCTCCTATATGTCATTTTTAAAGGAGCATTTGTATCAGTAGATTTGTCTGATGAACCTATAAATGCCTGCTATGAAAGAAAAAATTAACTAGCTTTTAGTTTTTAGTGAAAACTGCAGAAAAGCTACAATCAAAGAGAAGGTGTATGCTAACTTGAGACTGTTGTCCGTCGAGACTGGAGGCTCCCAGGTTGTGAGACGGGCACAGTGGCATCTGTGGAGAGAAACGATGATGATGTCAGAGTGGCACAGTCACAAAGAAAGGTAGACTGCAGTTAGGATTTCTGGGACATTGGACTAAAAGCTGTGGACGTTTACCACAGTGGAGCCTGTAGTCTTGACAGCAGGTGTTGAACTGGATGCAGAGTGGATCACACTCACACAGCAGACCCCTCCTGAAGGTCTCACCACAGCGACCGCGACAAGACTGAGCTGATATCAAACACAACATCCAAAATCACGAAGGCCATTCTCAGATCTCTACACTGAAGAAACAAGGTCGGTCATAAGTCCTCCAGGGCCACCTTTTTTTAACCAGTAGCATCAACGACACTGATGATGATAGCTGCAAAGTGTTAAAAAGACTTTGAAAAATGTCTTTAGGTACAGTTTAAGACTAAAGGTTGAAACATCTGTTACATATCATCAGATATTATTGCTTTTTAGCTGGAAAAGGGAACATAAAAAACTAGTCGCACATCTTAATAAAACAAATGTAACCTAGTCGTTTATTTGTGGAGTGAATTTTTCTAGAATTTTTTTTTTGTCTAAAAATAACAAAAAATGAAAATATGGGTTTGATCATACAAATGCCTTGTAGAAATCTATGGAAGAGGATTGGGGCCACTAGAAAAAATAAAATAAAAAGAAGAAAAGAAAGAGAATTCTAACTTTTTTCTCAGAATTCTGACTTTGATGATTCAGATCAAAGTTTCAGAGAAAAATTTAAAAATTCTGAGATTAAAGTCAAATTTCTCTTTCTTTTAATTTTTTTCAATTCATTGACCCCAATCCTCTTCCGTAAAAACTAAATGGTGTTAAACTACTGAATACATTTATAACTACAGTCCTCAAAAATTAAAAACAAGTTTAAAATAATTTCATTTTATTAAAACAATTAATAAGCATTTTTAGAGAACAAAAAGTAACATACAAACGCTAGTTTTTTTTGTGTTCTACAACTCGTGGTTGTATTTTTTTAAATTTAATAAAAATCTTGTTTTAATGAATAAGCTGCACTTTTAGGGCATAATAGATCTGTATCTTTGTGTAAAACTGACTGTATTTGATCTGATTTACCAGTGATACAAGTAGCCTGGTAGTCTGGGCAGCACTCATTGTGCCGTATGCAGTTAGAGTCACAGGTACACTGCTGACCTCTGGTAAACACCTCACCACAACGACCAACACAGCTGCCTGAGGACAGAAGTTAAATTTTAAAGTAATTTTTGCTCATTTAACCGCAAAAAGTAAAACCCTTCCTGTTGTTTATCAGTATAATGTACATCAACTATTTAAGCAACATAAATGTAACCTTTTAATACTAATTCTAATTCATTATGTAGTAAAATGCATCAGAAAGGGGACGGATTTGAATGAAATCCCGTGTGTTAGAACTTACCTGGCCCAGCAACAGCTGCAGCAAAAGCTGCAAACGTACCGATCAGGAGAAAACCCAGGTTCTTCATCCTTTTCTTCATCTGACACTATTAACAGCATGTCTGTTGGTCTTTTATAGCAAATGAAAACATGACGTTTGGTAAAAAAGAGGCACTCAGACAGGACACTTTAAATTAGCATCACAAGCACACACCCACTGACCAATTAAACATTGAACAGATGCTTTAAAACTTCAGTAAACAGCTTCCTACTCATGGTGACTTATTTATGAGGACTAACACCCAAGAAGATTCATTATTTTTACATCTGACAGAGGTCAATCTTTCCAGAAAATGTAATAAATCTGATTGATGTCTTTTGAAAATGA
Organism: Nothobranchius furzeri; assembly: GCF_043380555.1. NCBI lineage: Eukaryota > Metazoa > Chordata > Actinopteri > Cyprinodontiformes > Nothobranchiidae > Nothobranchius > Nothobranchius furzeri. Next base: position 58,777,512 of record NC_091751.1, on the reverse strand, counting down.
ACACTCTGCTCGTGATTCGGTGACTCCACTCTGACCTGCTGCCCTTTGGTCACAATTTCATTTCCAGCAGCTCAAAGAATAGGGTGCTTGAGCCAAAACTGATGTCATGTGGTTTTGACCGTTTTTGTGGTTTTAATTGTTCAGTTAAGTCATAAAAAGTGTCTCCGTGTGGGTGATTTTCACAGGGAGGAGATAAACAACCCCAGAGAGAGGGGAAATAAATTCACGGGGTCAACATCAGGAGACTTTACCTTATTAAAGTGGACACACACAGCTAAGGGGTGACTTCAGGACTACTCTATGAATTTCCTTGAGTGGTACAGACATGAATCTGATTGATCATCTCAGGAGAGATTTAAAATGCCAGCATTAACGTTTCTGATGGAGATGCTACCAAGCTCGTGGTATCAGTGCTGACAAAGGTGCATCAACAAAGCATGTTACTCACGCACATGTGATTCCTCAGTTTTTTATTTTTAATAAGTTTGATAAAATCTCAGACTTTCCCCGTGTTGTGGTTATGGGATGTTGTGTGTGGATTTTTGAAAAAGCCATGAGAAAATGTGGGGAAAATGTTCTCTATAAACACTTTCTGGATGCACCGTATTGATCCAACGACCAAAACTTAGAAAATAGAAGTTTTTAATTAAAAGAAGAAGACGCCGGGGCGTGGTTTCATTTTTAAAGATTTTAGATTGACTCTCAGTAATAAGTACCTCAGAATACCCACTAAGGTAAATCACCAACATTTATATTTTGAGTATCCTGTGTATTTTGTAATTTATTTGTTTATTTCCTTTTTTGATCTAATGACTTCTACGGATGGAAGAAAATTTTACTTGAAAAATATTTAACCTTTGACAGCTGCGGCCAGCAGATCTGCTACTGGTGTGTACACTTTGAGTAAAATCCATACTGTGGTACTCAGCAGGTCACTGAGCTGTTTGAGTGGTAAACAAATGTCGTAATGTAACCACAACCCAACAGACAGCATCCCAGTTACATAAACCCGTCGTCTAACAGCCTGAAAATGGTTTGCTGAAAGTCTTACAGACCATCTGGTAGAACAACTGAACAAACACACACCAACACACCCAGTTATGTCCCCATTCACCTGCTGGAACTCTGTGTTGTTTATATTTGCCTATTTTCTAACAGTCAATTATGTTTGTTCAGCAGCCCTCTAATGAGAGGGGAGTAGTCCCAGCAGGGTGTTGTACTGGTCAGATGGTTAGATTAAAGAAACTCATAAAGCTTTATTAGAACCCCACACAGTGACCAGACAGTGGGCCGAAACACTGGCGGGCCATTCAGAACGCCACACACACACACACACACACACACACACACACACACACACACACACACACACACACACACACACACACACACACACACACACACACACACACACACACACACACACACACACACACACACCAGACAGACATGATGTGTTTAAAGAGAGTCTGGAAACTACAAACATGACAGAAAGACGAACAGAGATTCTTTCAACTGTTGCTTTAATTGTTGCTCTTTTAATGCAGCCGACAAAGTCAGACTGTTCATGAGAGAAAACAAGATCATCATTTACTTTATTCAGCTTTACTGTGTGTGGTCAGTGTGGACTACAGACTCACATTACCTCACGTCTTTGGTATTTTACTCTATTTCCTCTCTTGTTTTCTTTATTTCATTATTATAACTTTATAGAGACTTTCATGGTTTTATATTTCTAATGTGGTGAGAATGACTTCTTTTTGTTTATATTGAATATTTTTGGTTAAATGTAACCTTCAGCATAATTGAATAAGCATATTGTGGCATCTGTAACTTGTTCCTGTTTTTAAGATTTTACGTTTTAGCATGATGGAATCTTCCAATCAGGTTTCAATCACTTATTTTATTAACATGTTTAAAACAACTTTCATTGATCAAAGCCCTGTACAATTTTTAAAATGTGAACAATACCTCATAAAGCAATCAAATGCCACGTGAAAGGATACAAACAGATAGAAATAAAATCAAAAGCATCGTGAAATCAAGCAGTCTTAAAAATTTGTTAGTTTAATATGTTGCTGTGTGAAATTAATTTTTTTTCTGATTTCCTGATTGGCAGATATATAAAATCCTATTTACTCGTTTTTTTAGTCATTTCATCTTCTCAACTAGTAATCATCATAAGGCATCATATTTCTTATAAATATTTAATACTGAGATAAAGAAAAAATGTTATGCAACTAGCTGGGTTCAAGAATCTAAACGAGTTCAATTATTTATGGATTGAAATCTTTAAATATTTTCAGAAATGAAAAGTTTTTAAACGTAACTAAAGGAGATTTTTTGTTATGTTTTTCAAGGCTGGAACAGAAGAATCTAACCATGTTTCCGTACGACACCATTTTAAAGACGAACCAAAAACCACAGGACCGCAGTTGTACGTCGATCTTGTATTTTTTTTAGTATTTTACTGCGCTGAACAGTAATTGTTGATGCTTTTTTTTATTATTAAGAACTGTAAACAGCTGAAGCTGGAAGAACGAGGTTAGCTAACTGGCCGCGTGACTGCGTGACTTCGTGGGTTCTTGACACATTGTGAAAACTGGGTGAGTTCAGTCAGTTTTTTCTTTTTTTTTTTGAATTATTAAAGATTAATTAAGTTTTTAAAACAATCTAGCAAACCCTAATAATAAATTAAAGGTACACTTGTAATTATAAGTGTTTCAGCAATATTTCAAATGAAGGTCGACATTTTGGCAAGTTGTCATGACTGAATGAATGTTAGTTAGATTAATAAGGTTATGATGAAGCACCCAGCCTGCAAATTTTATTTTTTTGCCCTGAAATAATTTGAGTGGTTTTAGGAAGTGAAATGTATACTTTTGTGTTTTTCAATAATGTTTTTCTTGAATAAATGTTTATGTGTGCTCATAGCGTATCTACACAAATGTTAAAACCCTTAACAAACGCTCTTATTTTTTTGGCCAACAGTAGTGAAAAATAACTGATACTGTGCTATATGTAACCAAGGTTTAGGAGAATTCTGTTTTTATATAAAATATCATTCCATTAAAATGTGCTTAAATAATTATATCTGACATAAATTAATTGAGGAAAAACCATCAAGTACGTCATTTATTGATAAACTGTCAAATAAATAAGACTTCATTGATTAAAAACTGCTATTTAATAGAATTTCTGTCGAAATATGGTGTTACTACGTTTCCCATGATCCCTCGAGAGAACCCGACCAATTGGAAAAATACCTTGCTTAATTCAAATGTGGTGATTAAACTTCCTGAGTTGAAAATTGGCAAATTTAAATTAGGTGAACAAAAATGTAATAACAAAGTACTTGGAAGTGCCGTAAATCCTCTAATACAGGCCTGTATTCAATGAACGGCCGGGTCTCATATTTTGGCCGGTGTCGAAGTCGGCGGAGGTGAATAATGGCCGGTCTCTTATTGTGGCCGGGTGGAATGTGGTAACAAGCAAGTACGGGGGGCGGTTGTGTCATCGTCTCACTTTTGATTTGCCAGTGATAGACCGCGAGGGTAACTTTAACCGTGCAGAGATGACGAGGAGGCGAAAATTTGATATTGTAGCGACCCCGAGCGTCTCAGCGGCAGGTTTATAGTCCCCAGATCAACCAGCAGGAGGAAGCAGAGGTTCACACAGACCTTTATTGGGATTTTTCTTCAACAGTTTGTAACGCTACAGACACCAATCCTCTTATCACGCTCCTACCACACAAGAGTCACGGTGTCAGTTAACCATGCTAATTCAACCCGCTCCACAGAACACACATCACCTTCCCTGTGGCTTACATTAGCATAACACTCACACAACACGCAAATCAACACATAGGAACTAGCAGAATGATAGGAAACACATATAACACAATACCCAGAATGCACCTGGCTTACAACCCCAGCCAGGTCATTACAATATCAAGTTCAAAGAGAACGTGCGCTGCAGAACACTGGGGAGCAATAGTCAACTTCACTATAGTGACTTTTTATGCCTGTCATCGACTAGTCGCTGTCACGTGATAATGACCGGCAAGATGCAGCCCTTGGAAAAGACAGCAGCCTGCTGTCAGCAGGTGACAAGCTCCTGCGCTCAGGGGGGGGGGGGGGGGGGGCAACGCGCTGTGCCAGAGCGTCGGTACTGACACGCGACACTGACATGTCTTTTATTTGCGCCTGATACGCTTCGCTGTGGAGCGGGGCGCATCACCTTGTCATCCGGTGACGCACCGATCACTGATGCGGCCACCAAGCAGCGAGCACTCCGCTGTTTTTGCGGTTGGTAGATCTGCGTCCTGAGCACGGCCACAGTAACATTATCAAATCAGGTGTCGCCACCTCAAAAACTAATTTGACACGCGATCGTTCATGTTGGTTCATTTCCTTTAATGTTTTCTGTCTTTTATTTGTGTCTGATGTGTTTCACTGTGGAGCGGGGCGCATTACCTTGTCATCCGGTGATGCACCGATCACTGATGCGGCCACCAAGCAGCGAGCACTCCGCTGTTTTTGCGGTCGGTAGATCTTTTAGACTTGCAGTTCAAAGGTAACTCATAGGGTGAATATATATGAACCCAGGTAGCAGTTTTTCTTTAGGATTGAGAGGAGATGCAGGAAGATAATAAACAGACAGGACAGAAAAGTGGTCAAATAAAAACAAGTTAATTTTTGTACCTGGTGGTTGCAACAAACAGACACCATTGAAGGTAATCAGAAGTGAGGAACAGAAAATGAAATAATTATTTTAATGTTTAGAGCAGCAGGAACTCCAAGAGGCTGCAGGCGCATCAGTGAGTTTGCGGCCGCTGCGCAAGGGGAGGGGGGGGATGGCTGAAGCAGAAACTACCGTTGTTAAAAGAAATGTGTTTAACTTTGAAAATGTGGGCGCAATTTTAACTGTCAAAAACTCCAGCGAACCATTAGTTCATTTTGCTCAAGTAGAAATAGAGGCCTGCCTCTAATTCTGGCCCTCCTTCCAATAAAGGCCTGGAGCTTGATGAGCTTGAGTCAAATACAGGCCCGGGCCTGTATTAGAGGATTTACGGTATGTTAAAAATAGTTATTCTATGATATTGACAAATCAAAGAAAATAAAAATCACAGGAAAGGAAACTACATTAATAAAGCCATATTGCAGCTATCTTGAATGGCCAATTGCACCCAAGTTGAAAGAAATTCAGTTCAAAATAATACATAATATCAATCCTGCTGCCGAAACATTAAGAAAAAGATTTAATTTTGAAGTGAACCAGTGTGTCTTTTGTACGACAGAATGTGAAACTATTGAGCACCTTTTCTTCTCGTGTTCAGTAACAACTGATTTTTGGGAGGATGTTTATCGATTATTAAATATTGAGAGAAATGATGTATGGCTTAACAAATCTAAAGTGTTGATCTACATGGATGCTCTGCCAAAAAAGATGTCCAAAATGGTGAACATTATTTTCATCATGGGAAAATACCATACACATAAAACTAAATGGAAAAACAGCAAGCCTAACATTAACCATTTTGAAAATGAAATAAAACAATTTATAACATCTCTAAAAGTATTATCAGAAAATAACCAATCTATAACTGAGTTGTACGAAACAATGTCTGAGTTTCTTGTTCTTTAAATTACAGTCCAATGAATCAAACATGTTTGAAATATAATGCTGAAATATCAACCTCTGAACATTTTTTGTTTGTTGATGATATTTTATTTTTATTTTATTATTATTTTGCATCACAATTTATTTTATGGTGTAGTGTCATATGGTAATTGTTGCAAGTTCTAAATGTAATTTTTATTTTCCTCAACTGAGGTCATTTGTGTTCGCTTATTCTTCAGTACGTTGAATATAGGTTACATTGTAAACTGAATGTATGTGAAAACCAGATTGAAATAAAGTTTAAAATGTACTGCAATGCCCATTTTAAGCCGGCAGATGGCGTTATCTGCCCCGATTGCAATGACAATATAGAGAAATCTAACAGTTTATCTCTTTTTATTCTACAATCCACATTGGTAGCAGTTGTCATAAATTATTTCAGAGATTCAGAACTGCTCTGGCGCTCCCCATCTGCCTCTGGTGCTCCCCTGCTTCCTGACTCCGTACCGGAGGCCGGTGACAGGTCTTCAACCCGGAAGTGTCCGTGGATCTTCCACTAAAGCTGTCACGGATTCGTCTGGGGGAGCAATAAAAATTATGGAAAAAATAAATAACGCTTCTGATTGCATTACATTACGTTTCAAATATTTTCGGTGACAGCCTTGTGTTTTTTTTTTAATAAAGTAAAAAAAAAAACGTTGGCATAATGAGGCCTGTGATGCAATAAGTGCTGCAATTACTGTCACTACAGCCAGTGGCAGCCGCAGGTACCGTGGCAGCCTTTGCCAACTTTGGCAGGTACCGTGGCAGCAGTGGCAGGTACCACTGAAAGCCGTGGCACCACCCGGAAGTGTCAGAGCTGCCACTGCTACAAATCGCCCCTGCTGTCTTTCACTTGACGGTGAGTGAGATGTAATAAATTTAGGTTATGGGACGTTAATATATATATATATGTATATAACGACCTTAGAGTGAAAGAAATAAGGTGTAAAAGCTGACGTGATGGGGAAAATTGGTGAAAAGAGTGGTTAGCACCTGGCTAGGGTGCTAAGTTAGCCTAGTTTTTCCATTAGCTGGAAAATGGAACTTAAGTGTGTTGTAAAACTTTTTTTAAGGTGTATTCAGTTCAGCTGAAGAGAGAAACAGACTATTTTGATTGTGACTGTCAGAATGTGACTGATGTAAAATGTTAGTATAATGGAGATGTGTTAGGATGTTTTTCCTTGTCATGGATGAGTTGAAATCAATTTTTGGTGCGCTCCTGTTTTGATACCGGTACAGACAGGCAGCCGATAGCACATGAATGACTGTAATATCTGTAAATTGGTTGAATGTGTGATTACTGTGAGGTATCTCTGATCTTTGATGTGTGTTATATTAATTTATATAGAAACCATCACTGGTTCTATGATGATCCCTAGTGCTAAATTAGCATCAAGCTGATGTAATAAGATTTGGTGAATGTTGCACTTTAGTGTGTAATTGTAATTCTACATTATACATATCAGAATTCACTTGTAGTGAAATTGAATTGGGAGGGTATAAATTGGAATATTTAATATCAGATGGATAAGATAATTATTGGATGGAATATATGAGAAAAATGATGTGATCGTAATAAACTGTAATGTAAGCTTCAGTAGGCGCATGGGCAGAATATCTTGCCCTCCAGTCAGAACCCGAAAACACCACCAGTAGGCAACGACTTATAAAACGATACACTTTATTACACACTCAACAATAAGACACAATAATAAAACACTATGGCCCTCATCATAAAACCAGCTGTCCAGCATGAGTAACACAAGCAGCGGTACTTAGCTGTCTCAGATGCTGTGACCCCCCTCCCCGGGGTCTGAGCTTCCAACGCCCTGGGGTGCAGCTTGCGAGGACAGCGGGTAAGTCCACAGCATAAGTCCAACTACCAGAGTCCGTGGCGGCAGATATCGGCGTGGTCTTGGCATCCACTATGCCCAGCCCTCGCTGCCTAAAGAAGGCGACAAGCCTTCCCTCCTAACATTGGAATGCTGTACACCTGCTTAACTGTCTTCATCGCCGGCAGCCCTAACCGGCTGCGAACGACCCCACCCCCCAAAGTCAGATGCCACAATGACAGGTCGACCACGCACACATCTCGGTAGACCTGTCACCCTTTTATCCTCCCTGGCCTCGTTATCCGTAACGAGGACCAGCCGGTGTCCAATCACCACACCCTCAGAGCCCGGCAGCTTCCGTCTTCTGTCTATCACACTCTCCCCCTCTTTGTCCTGAAGGACTCACCCTCGAGTCCTAGACCTCCACATGATAATCCTTATAGCAAGCAGGGGGCCTCCTCTGACGAACCACGAGTTGCTCCACAGCTCCAGGTTCCTCGACCGTCCCAGGGATACGTCCTCCTGATCCTCTTCCAACCGCACCCCCTCGAGCAGCCACTCCATATAATGGGGCAGGGTTGCTTGAATCACTGGAGCCCCTCATCTCTGACAACCGTTGAGCACTCCAGCTGGTGTCCTCCCAGGTGGCATCCGGTTGCCGGTTGGTGGCATCCGGCTGATGAACCACCCGCTGTTCCGCAGCTCCACGTCCGTCAACCTCCCCAGGAAGACGTCCTTCCGGTCCTCCCACAGCAGCACCCCCTCGAGCAGCCTCTCCACGTGATGGGGCCGGGTCACTTGCGTCGCCAGAACTGCTTGTCTCTGCAGACCGTCGATGAACCCTGCTGGTATCTTCCCAGGCGGCATCCCGTTGACGCAGCCTCTGTCCTGCTCTCTCTCGAGACCCCACAGCCAGCGGTGCTGCAACTGTTGAAAGAGAAGTGCATGGCTTAAGTCGGTTGAAGTGAATCACACTCTCAGGACCCCCCTCAATGGGTACCAGCCTCTATAGCACATCTGTCACCCGCTCGAGAACCCTAAATGGTCCTCTATGCCGTCTCTGAAGCCTGGGACCCCCCCCCCCCCCCGCCTCCTCAGCTTATTTCGGACCCACACCAATTCACCTTCCGCGTAGAACCGGTGGGAGGCCCTAAAGTCATATGCCCTCTTTTGTTGCGCCGAGACTCTGCCCTGATGGCGTTTCACCGCATCCACCATCGTAGTGAATGTTTCCTTCAGCCTCGTCACATACTTGTCTACCGAGGCAAAGGCTTCACCTATCCTGGCCTTCCAAGTACCCAGCATTTCCTCCTACAGGGGTCTCAACAACAGAGAGGGGGGCGGGCATTTGACCCACTGTACGTGCCCCCTCTAGTTTCCCTGAACATAAGGACAGTCCCGACGTATATGCCGGTTACAACCACACTCCCAGCAGCCTCCCAACCTCCCATTTCCTTTTTTCCGGGAATATTCTTGACTAGGCTGCAAGTTTGTGTTCTGAGCGTCATGGTGGGGACTAGATGCAGCAGGTACAGACAGTGTGTGCACCACATTCTGGAGGGATTTCATCTCCTGTCTCAAGCTCTCAACCACCCCCATTAGCGAAGTAATGCTTTCATCATCAGCATCTTTCTCAGCTATTCCTCTCACTCTTGCGTCAGATACTGAGCTGGTCTCCAAACCCTTAATGAGCTCAAGCTCCGCCGCCGTGTTGATGGCTGCTTCAAGTGACGCAGGCTTGGCACTGCGTAAACTCACTCTCATGTCCCCATTCCCCACATGAGCTATAAACTGATCTTTAGCCAACATGTATTGTGTGTTGGGATACGCTGTTGGACAAGCTTTAACAGCAGATCGTCGTAATGCCATCCCAAATTCACGGATACTCTCATTATGCCATCTACGTCGAGCGGAGAAAACAGCTTTATTCCAATCAACGCTGTCACACGGATTCAAACACCTCCCCATTTGCTCTTTCAACATGGCATAATTAGCTTTAACACTTCCCGACAATCCATTATAAACCTCTCGAGCCTTGTCAGACAACAGAAGACACATAAACTTCAACTTTAGGGGCTCATCCCAATTATTTACATCGGCTGCCATTTCAAATTATTCAGCCCAGTCTGCCCATTCACGGCCAACACCAGAAAAGCTCTCCGGCATAAAAATCGGCCGAGCCGCTGCGCTCGGGCTGATTTTCAGCTGATCTCAACGGAGAAGGTGTGTTATTTTCAGGTTCTGACATTCTGGATTGCTAGATCCCACTCCTGACACCAGTGTAATGTAAGCTTCAGTGGGCGCACGGGCAGAATATCTTTCCCTCCAGTCAGAACCCGAAAACACCACCAGTAGGCAACGACTTATAAAACGATACACTTTATTACACACTCAACAATAAGACACAATAATAAAACACTATGGCCCAAGCCCTCATCATAAAACCAGCTGTCCAGCATGAGTGACACAAGCAACGGTACTTAGCTATCTCAGATGCTGTGACCCCCCTCCCCGGGGTCTGAGCTTCCAACGCCGTCCAACGCCCCGGGGTGCAGCTTGCGAGGACGGCGGGTAAGTCCACAGCATAAGTCCAACTACCAGAGTCCGTGGCGGCAGATATCGGCGTGGTCTTGGCATCCACTATGCCCAGCCCTCGCTGCCTAAAGAAGGCGACAAGCCTTCCCTTCTAACACTGGAACGCTGTACACCTGCTTAACTGTCTTCGTCGCCGGCAGCCCTAACCGACTGCGAACGACCCCACCCCCCAAAGTCAGATGCCACAATGGCAGGTCGACCACGCACACATCTCGGTAGACCTGTCACCCTTTTATCCTCCCTGGCCTCGTTATCCGTAACGAGGACCAGCCGGTGTCCAATCACCACACCCTCAGAGCCTGGCAGCTTCCGTCTTCTGTCCATCATAAAACCTTTGGGTTTTTCTGGCCGATCTGCAGGTCAGGTTTTTTTAGTATTGGACAGATCCGGATAAAGAGCCTTGAACTTGCTCGGTTGAAGCATCCCTGTGAAGTCGCATCAGATCCTGGAACCTGAATCCTTAGAAGACTCTCAGCGGACGCTGGGTGGCGAGCCAGTGGAACCTCAGGACGGAAGAGGGTGTGGCACCCTTTCTTTTCCTCTGCCTGTGTGGTAGGACAATTGAACTGTTGCATTGGACACAAACCAGTGACAAGGGAAAAGAGAGAGAAAAAAAAGGGCCCCAATGATTGAAGGGTATTAAATTGGGTTTAATACTTTATTTTTACTTGTTAATGTACGTTTTGCCGGCCAATTGTAATTTATTTTTGTTCATTGTTCGGATGATCGGGTTGCACTACTGTGTTCAGATTGTCAACTGTGTTTTGTTATAATTGTTGACGACACATAAAGAAAAGAACTTACCTTGTGGCATTCATTCATATTTAAGTTCACCTTGGCTCTCCTTACGAATTTATATCTTCTGAGACTGGTCCAGAATCGTCTTTTATTATTAAATATATGTTACTCGGTTATTACATAGTTAGTAAAGGGTTACATATACTTTGGACATTTCCCTCTTATTCATTTTCATTTATTTTCCAGTTTACAAAGCACTGTAAATATCATCACTTAATTTAAAGAAAATAGGAAATTGATACAGAATTTTTCTCCTAAAAATAAATCTTTGACATATTTTATAAATAATTGATGTGTTTTATGTCTGTATGTGTCTACAGTCATGCTGCAGGTGGACTCAGGTGTGTACATCGGCTCGGTAGACGACCTGAATGACAGACAGATGTTGGCAGATGCGTCTGTGTCTCATATCCTGTCTCTGGACTCAGTGGACCCTGGTCCAATGCTTCCTGCTGATGGAAGCTTTGTTACAAAGTGGATAGATGTTTTAGATGACCCAACATCTGACCTCTTAAGTCACATGGACGCTTGCTTTATGTTCATTGATGAGGCTGTGAAAGGAGGTGGGGCTGCACTTGTTCATTGGTAAGGGTCAGAGGTGAACAATTATTTTTTTTCCATCACATTTCAACAACTTATTTTACATGATATTTATTTAAAAAAAAACTTAAAGTCATACCAAAAGTTCCATTATTCATCTTAATCTAACTTTATAGTCTATTTGTGTGTGATTTGTTGTTTTTCTGTACAGCCAGGTGGGGCGGAGTCGCAGTGCCACCATCGTGACCGCATATCTAATGAAGAGACACCAGCTGGGCTTCACTGAGGCTTACGATAGACTAAAAAGTGTCAAACGAGACGTTCAGTGAGTGTGTGTCTCTTTCTGGTCTGTCTGCTCTGCAAGTAAAATGAATTTTCCTTCGAAGGAGGGAGGGAGGGAGGGAGGGAGGGAGGGAGGGAGGGAGGGGGGGGGGAGGGAGGGAGGGAGGGAGGGGGAGAGAGAGAGAGAGAGAGAGAGGAGAGAGAGAGAGAGAGTCAGTCAAACAGACTGACATACCGGTGAGTATGATGTTTTTCAGGGTTAATAGTGGCTTTGAAGACCAGTTACGTCTATATGAAGCTATGAAGTGTGAAGTGGACACATCCAATCCTTCATACAAACAATACAGACTTCTCAAGATCAAGATCAAGAAATTCTCAGGTACACACACATACCAACACATGTGCACCCACTCAAATAAAAAGAAAATAACTGCCCAGGTCATATTTTAAATAGACTGTGTGACATTTACGTAAGTACTCACATTTCCTGTGTGTGTATGTGTGTGTTTGTGTGGGCATGCATTTGCGCATGTGTGTGTAGAGTTGAAGCGGGGTGCAGCAGAGTTGCCTAAGGAGATTTTTGCACTTGACCCTGACCTCTCCAGCTCTTCTGAAGTCTCCTATAGATGCAGGAAGTGCAGGTAAGTTGTGAAAAATTCCCACAACTGTTTAAAGTTTAGTTTATTTACTGTGTTGTTTAAAAGTTGCACATTTGAATGTGAAGCACAAGGTGTCGCTTGTATCAGAGGTCTCAGTTGCAGCTGCAGCTTTTAGAGATGAGATTAAACTTGATAATATATATAACAGGGTTCACAGATGAACATTCTCCCTCTTCTCTTCAGACGAACTCTGTTTCGTGGCTCTAGTATTCTCAGTCATCCTGTAGGGGAAGGAGCATCAGCCTTCAGTCACAAAAAGTTCAGTAACCTCACTGGTAAGAACACGTGAAAAGTAGAGTTTTAGTCATAATTTGGATTCTTTAATCAAATAATTCTAAAAAATGTTCTGGTTTTGATGGCTAATCTATTTATTTGTGAATAAATCCTGCATCATTAATCACACAGATTGACCTTGAAGCTTTGTAGATTGATCAGTTATAAAAGCCGTTGTTCTTTAGGAAACGCTCAGTGTACGTCATACTTTATTGAGCCGGTGCAGTGGATGAAACCATCCCTTCTTCGAGTCATGCATGGACAGGTAATACACACCTATAGTTACACACACACACACTGCGCTGTGCTTTTGGAAATGTTTACGATGAAACAAACTTTATTTGAAATCTTTCATACTAATATGCATGCATCGGTTATTTTATCCCCTTTTGACTCATGTCTGGCTATGTGTGTGTGTGTGTGTGTGTGTGCGCGCGTGTGTGTGTATGTGTATAGCTGCTCTGCCCAAAGTGCAGCTCCAAGCTGGGCTCATTCAGCTGGTGCGGATATCAGTGTTCATGCGGCCGCTGGGTCACACCTGCCTTCCAGCTTCATCATAACAGAGTTGATGAGATCCGACAAATCAAGATGCAGAAATAACACACACACACACACACACACACACACACACACACACACACACACACACACACACACACACACACACACACACACACACACACACACACACAGTCTCGGTTTATGGTGCAAAATGATTTCATTACAATAATGCATTTTGTACATTTTTATTATGTAAGGTGCCTGAATGTTACCTATGTCTGTAAATAAAAATATATCAGTAAAAACTGTAGTTAAATGTATTATTTTATCAGGGCACACGAGTCTGCTTCTCACCAAAATACCTAGTTAACAGATTTTTATTCGTTTGTTCATTGAAGTCTGGCAGTTTAATCAGACATTTGTCCAAATAGAAAGAAAATATTATTGGTACATTTTAAATAACAAATGTGGATGAATTCAGAGGTAGGAGTTCCACACCAGCCTCGGAGGGAATTTTGAAGGATTTATATTTAATTTTTTTTATTAGCGTTTGAATCTGAAAGACAGAAAACACACATCATTTCTTTGTGTGTGTGTGTGTTCCTATTCAGGGTAAAAGGAAGCTGGACTCTGGATGCACCTCTAGTCCATCACAGGGACACTTGGAGTCAAGCAACTATCCACAACAACACCTAATAATTTAAAGTTACTGAATAATCCAAAGCGAATGTTTGTGTTTTTAACCAATGACCAGCTGTTATTTGTTGCAATGATCATTTTTGTGCTACTTGCAGTAGCAGATAATGGCCACTAGACATCAGAGAAGCTCCATGCTCAGCTGCTGCTTCCTATTTCTGAAGCAAAAGTGAATTATTTTATCTGCAGCATCTCATGTTTTCACATATATATATATATATATATATATATATATATATATATATATATATATATATATATTACTTTAATTCAGTTTATGATGCAAAAGAAATGTCCACTTGTTGCTTAAAGAAAATGTTTGGGTCTTTCTTCTGAAGTCAAAGTTTGACTTGGTGTGTGACCTCATACGAAAGACTCGCTGGCCTTCTCATTGTAGTCCAGCTAGTCCACTCCTGAAAGACTCAAAATGAGGGTTTGCATAAAGAAAGAAGCAATATGGCTGCCCTTCTCCGATGACAGGAGGAGAGGAGTCACTAAATAATGAGGCATTTAAATGGAGATCCACGTGTATCTCGATGAGAAGAGGACAGATGGAACACAGAGGGTTAAACTATGTTGCTGATGAAAGTGTAGGATTTAATTGGGTCACTGCTGCAGGATCTACTGGTTTACAGAGGGAGAAATAATAACACTGAGAGAATACAAAAGGACAGGTTTACATGGAAGGTGCAGAAAACATTGAGCTAAATAAAGGATTTTCTGCACAATGATTCGGCTTCATTTATTTTTCTATTTCTCTATAATGATCTCCTAATGACCTATAAATGTAGTTAGTAACAGTTTTATACATGTAATCATCCTATTTGGTTTTATTGTTGGATTTCTCTAGCAGGTCGGTACCAAATGCTGTAAATGTGCATTTTGTATTTATCCAAGAACATTTGTGATTTTACAAACTTTCCACTTACATGTAAAAGTTACAGAAACATTTTCTCTATATGTTATTAGAAAACAAGACCTAAACACATGTTTCTACAAAGACAATCATCTATAATATTGTTTATTTTTAAAAGTTGTTCGTATTCTTACACATTTAAAAAGTACACCAGTCTTTAGCTAGTAGAGCAAATACATTCAGAAGATCTGGTTATTCAGAGTTGTTTGTGCATCCTGCATTTTATAAACAGTTTTAAAAGTTATTGTGGATAAAAAGTTTAAGATTAATGGAGCAGATACACCTGTGCAGCTTACAATCAGAATGACCAAAATGAGTAAGCAGCAGCTTCCTGAAACTCGACCCAATAAACGGAGCTCGTCAGGCAGCAGGAGGAAGGCGACATGATGGAGGATGTGGGTAACGTTCAGACCCCGACCTCCGTGGTCCCTGCAGGACCTGGCCCCATGAGAGCCACTTTCAGCAGAAATGTGTTGCTCTTATTGGGGCAAACAGGAAAATGTGATTATCACAAGCTGTGGTTTTTGGCATTATGCAGAAGAATGTGTTTGGCTGTAAGAAGTGGGAGTTTGTTAAAATGCAGACTCGTCTAGGAGCTCTTTTCCAGGTTTTCCTGCTTCCTTTTGCACATTCTAACTTCAAACTAAGGACACAAACTGAAACAGGTTCTTTCCCCTGGATGTGACTGAAGGTGATTTCATTAGAATGCTCATATTTAATAATTTCACAGGTGCATTGTAGAAACTGAGCCAGCAGCATGATTTCTGTCAGCGCCCCGGCCGGATTTTCTCTGTCTGACATGCTCGGAGTAAGAAAACAGATGTTGAAGTCTAATGTCTGGTTTACACATTAACTCCATCTCCATTCATCTCTCGTCCGCTGGTTCCTCTTTCCTCCATTAGTTTTCATTCCGGTCCTCAGTGTCTGCTCTTTTCTCATCGTTTGCTTCTTTTCTACAGTATTTCCTCTCAAAAAGCTCCAAAAGATTCCCTTTGGAAAAAAAGAACATGTGATGCAGCTGCAGGGTGATTCTGTTATATAACAAGGTGAGCTCACTGGATTGAATTAGCCCTAAACCCGTCACACACCCGATTTACAAACCATATCAGAATTCTGTCTTTAGATGGAGAAAAAAACGCTAATGTTTTGTTTTACAGTCCCCTAATTACTAAGTACTTGCATGGTAATTACTTAGTAAGTTAAAGTGTATCATTGTAATGAAGTGTAATTATTGTGTAAAGCAGAATTTACTGGGAATGATTAATAAAATAAAACTAGAACTGAACCTGAGTTACATGTTAATAAGTGTTTAAAATCTCAAACAATAATACACTTTCATTTACTATGTACTTACCATGTAAGTATTTCATAATTAGGAGACTGTAAACGAAAGCGTTAAAAAAAAAGTTTCAGCTGCATGAATGGCCAGTTTGAGGTCAAAGGTCAGACATTCTCCTTTAGAATTTTCTGGTACCGATCAGAATTACAGAGCCTAATGGAATTCATTAACACTGCCTTGCTTAACCCTCCCACTGTCCTAATGGGCGACCCTGTGAGGAAAGTTGACCATTGAGCAGGATTGATGGTTTATCCTTTGAGGTCCATGTGGCAGGGGTGAGGAGTGAGCACCACCTCACCTCTGCCACATGGACCTCAAAGGATAAACCATCAATCCTGCTCAATGGTCAACTTCCCTCACAGGGTCGCCCATTAGGACAGTGGGAGGGTTAAGATGTTTGGCTTCTTCCATCCATCCATTTTCCTCCGCTTATCGGGAGTCGGGTTGCGGGGGCAGTAGCCTAAGTCGAGAGGCCCAGGAGGAATCCTGACCAGATGCCCAAGCCACCTAAGCTGGCTTCTCTCGATGTGGAGGGGCAGCGAATCTACTCTGAGCCCCTCCCAGATGACCGAGCTCCTCACACTATCTCTAAGGGAGATTTGAGTTTTTGTGTCTGAATTTGCATGATGTGTTGCTTTTTGAGATCTTTTATCAGCCAAGTTCTCCCAATCCTACAAGTATGGCAGTAATCAGTTCTAGTTAGGATAGTTCAACTGAGTTCAGTGTTTCTATTTAAATGTCCAGGCTGATTTTTTTTGTTTATGTTTAATTTCATGCCATCATTTTAATATGCTCCAGAATCTGAACTACTAAAAATAAACATAAAAAGCACTGTTAATGACAAAACCAAATGATGCTAGAAAACAAAAGAAATCAGCCACTCTCTAAAGCGATTAAAGCGTCATTCTATTCAGATTATAAAAGACAGCATTACACATTATTGTGTGGCAAGCAGCATCTCCAAGTCCACATGTGGGAAAAGGCAGCCAAGGGCCTGCAGGCAGAGGCCCACACCTGGTTCTGGTAATGTCTGTGGAACAAATCTGTAAGAGCGTTTAGTGATCATGGTCCAAGTCCTCTGTGAAGTTTGGTCTGCTGATATTTATCTGTAACATTCAAACCACAGAACTAAATAAATAAATAATTAAAACAAATGAACTTTTCAGAGTTCCTGTTGTTATTAAAGGTGATGTTTGGAGGAAAAACTAAACATGAATGAACAAGACTTATAGTTATTATACCATCCTGAATTATCAAGGAAGTTTGGCCAGCTATTGCAAATGTGGTTAATAATGTAATTAACTCTAGTTTGCATTCTGGTGAAGTTCCAAAGAACTTGAAACGAGCTGTAATCAAACCACCTTTTAAGACACATGTTCTTGATGTTTCTGTGTTATAGAATTTTTGACCTATTCCCACACTTCCATTTCTTTTTAAGGTCCTTGAGATAGTTGTTTTTAAACAATTGTTAGACTATCTAGATGCTAACCAAATTTAGAAGTCTTTCAATCTGGTTTTTGATCAAAGCGTAGTACTGAGACTGCGCTTGTGAGAGTGTTTAATGATATTTACACTTACACTGCAGGCGACTCAGTCTTTTTATTGCTCCTTGATTTGACTGCGGCCTTTGATACTCTTGATCATGCTAATCTTCTTGATCGTCTTGAGAAGTGTGTTGGTATCACTGGCTCAGCTTTTCATTGGATGAGTTCCTATCTGTCAGATAGGTGTGTGACAGTTAGGATTGGAAGTTTTAGCTTGAGTGATGCCCTTCTTAAATATGGGGTCCCACAGGGCTCTGTGCTTGGCTTTGCTTTTTAATCTATACATGCTCCCACTTGGTGCTATTTTTAAGAAATATGGCCTTGACTTTAATTTTAATTCAGATGACTGTCAGGTCTATGCCCTCACTGAAGTTAAGGTAATAGTTCTATTGTGCCTTCGTGAGGTTAAGGACTGGATGAGCTGTAATTTCTTGCAGATTAATGAATCTAAGACTGAGCTAATTATACTGGCACAGACTGGCTCTGAGTGTATTTCCTCAGACTTTGGTGAATGGCCTTTCATATCGTTCAAAGGTTCTCGGCTTAATTTTGATTTAAAAGTCAATAATGTTGTTCGATTATACTTTTTTCAGCAGAGAAACCTTGACAAGGTGAAGTATTTTTTGCTTAAGAATGCTTTGGAGAAGCTTGTACATGCATTTATAACTTCTCGTTAAGACTTTTGCAAGAGTCTTTACCACGGCATTAATCAAAGGTGCATGTTTAGGTTGCAGCTCCCCGCTCCCCATGGGGATGGGTCAAATGCAGAGATGAATTTTAGTGTGTGATGATGACTATAGTACTTTAAAGTGCTATACAAATAAACTTTTGATTGATTTATTGATTGATTGATTGATTTTGCACACACACACACACACACACACACACACACACACACACACACACACACACACACACACACACACACACACACACACACACACACACACACACACACACACACACACACACACACACACACACACACACACACAGAAAAGAGATGAATAGGTTAACTTTATGTTTTATTTTCCATGCAGCTGTTTACCTTTAGGACACATTTTTATGCAGAAATGAAGAAGTTATTTAGCCAAAAGATTTAAAATTTTTATCATCTCTGCAGAAAACAACCTTTTGGCTGGTTTTTCATATATATATAAGTATGTTTTTCATTATCTTCATAAGTAGTTTGATTTCTTTCTCACTTCACTCACCCTTTATTTCTGTGCAGTTAAATATAAATGTCTGAGTGCGGCAGATATTATGATCCCTGTGATCTCTTTCCATTTGTCTCTAACTTCCTTTCTGCTTTGTTCAGATTTAGCTCAGTGGCAGTCAGGAATGTGTGTTTACAAACGATGCCTATCTTTAAACCACACTGTGTGTGTGTGTGTGTTTGAAACAGATGTCCAGCTTCTGTGAAGATGGACAAATGGCAAAGTTAGCATGGATTTTGTTCCCTAATGTGTGTGTGTGCGTGTATGTGTGTGTGTGGTCCTAAGACTTTCAAATTTTTAAGTTAGTCATTTATAAACTGACACAGGGCACACACACAACCTCTCTACTGTTTGCTGTGAATCTGAACGGGTGTCCTTCTTCTGCATCCTGCTAGGTGGTCGCCCCTCACCACACACACACACACACACACACACACACACACACACACACACACACACACACACACACACACACACACACACACACACACACACACACACACACACACACACACACACACACACACACACACACAAGCATGAGGGTTATATAAGTTTTTTATGTCATCTTCAGAGGTTCAAAGAGCTTCAGTGGAACATTTTTCCAGGACCTCATGTGTTTGTAGTTTGTACGTCGTTAGGTCATTTTTAAGCTCTATTATTTGAAACCTTCTCTTTGCTAAATTTAAATTTCAGCAGAGACGTTTTCCTGTGACTAACATCCAAATGTGCTGATCCTGTTATGAGAAATCTACTGCAGAAGGAAATGTGAATGTGGAAGTTCATCATGGGAATAAAGAGGTAATCGTTATTCCCCACATTTTCCTGGAAAGTTGATGTGTGTGTGGGATTTCTCCAGAGTCCATTAAACCATGAGTGAAAAGCTGCAGCATGGGTGCAAAGGGTCCATCAGGCAGACTACTAAGCAGATATGAACTCCCAGAATGCTCTTGTGCTTTGAACATCTATTACTGTAGTAAATCATTTGCACCGTTTTTGGTCGTCAGAAGAGATTTAACGCGGTGACTATTTGACTTACAAACAGCAATCCGTCACCCTGTTTAAATCTACATGAGGCTTTCTAACATGAGTGAGTCCTGAGCTCTCCCAGTTCAGCAGCATCTGGCTCTGGTCTTAGTTTCCACTCTGGGATCCTTCCAGTGGCTCTGCTGTTTCCAGGAAAACTAAATCAGACCCCAGGAATGATGTCCACGACCGTCTGGACAGTCACAAAGAGAAGGGCAAAGCGTGACAGAGAAAAGGGGTAAAACTTGATAAAAAAAAAAGAACATTACAATCTTTTCAAACATTTTTATTATAAATTAAAACAAAAACTTTCATCAATGCAGTCATTATCAACCTTGTCTTGGGATTTGGCAAGTAAACAGTATGTGAAGTGTGCTGGGTGGAAAAATGTTTTGCACGAATGAACCTTCCTTCTGCATGGAGTTTGTGACAGAAACAGTAAGAAAGCGTACAGTAAATGACAAATACAGTACGAACTTTGACCTTATCATAAAACGTGTCCCGAGCTTCCTTATGTCATCAAATAAAAGCTTAATGCTCTTGTTGGATAAAAACACAAAGATCAGTCTGGAATCAGCCGACTGACCTCCAGGCTTTAAAAGACAAAGTACGAATTACACAGAAATGGTTTAAAACTGAGACATCTTAACTTTCACAAGAGCCTCGATCCTTTATGGGCTATTACTTAAAAGTGCCCTTTAAACTCTTAAACAGAGATTATTCTGTTTTTATTAGAACGCTAAAAGCTGTTTCAGAACAGAAAGTCTTTAAAAATAAAGCTTCACCAGGTGACCTGTCACCAGCACCAGTAAACAACACAAAACAACCTTAAACAGCCATGAAATCAGATCTTTTCATTTGATCAGTCTCATTTCATGATGTGACTTTTGAGGTGCCAGACGGTGCAGCTGTGTGAGATCACTCCACGTTTTGTTTTAGAAAAAGAGAACATTTTATCCATGCTAATGATTTTTTTAAACTTTGTGCATCATTGTCTATTAAAACGGCATTAAAACATAAAATCTAGAAGTGTACTGTGCGCTAATCCATTCCACAGGATGGAGATCACCAGGCAATCACTAAGTGACCAAAACTTGTCCCAAATTCAGATTTCTTGAGGGTCTTTCAGTAAATGTTAGTTACATGTTCTGCAAGCTTTGAAGCAGGTAAAAACAGCATGAACTGTCCCCTTTAGGTACTGGAGGGTGACAGGCAGCATGAGTCAGACTGCCTCTTCAGTTGGCTTTAGTGATTCCAGAGCCAACTCTTTAGAAAACCCTCACTGAGCTGAAGCAAACGAAGAAGCCCATTATTCTACTGGTCTCTGCAGGAAGACACGGTTGTTGGAGGTCTGTTAACGAATGCTCAAGAATCTTTGAGTCATTTCCACATAAACAGTTTTTTGGCAAGGTTCGGAGATCTGGTCAACTGTAGATCATTCAGTGGTTGCCCAGTGTGTGTGTGTGTGTCTGTGTCATGGAACTCAACTGACTGATCCACAGTCGTATACAAACCAATGATCTGTTGCAGCCAGGGTCTGACCTTCTGTTAGATACACATTACTAATGAACATCCATCTGACGATAATTCCTCTCATCACTTTAATAAGCAAAGATGACATCATACATCATCTGGTGTCCATTGTCCCATGCATACAGCTTCTTGTCCAGTGGGCAGTAAGCCACCTGGGAGGTGTGCATGTGTGTGTTTGTGAACGCCAGACTCGGCATAGTATGTGTAAGTGTGTGTGTGTCAAAGGCGTACGTAACGTTTGCAAAGCGCTGTTCCATACTATCCACGGCGTACAGCACGCCGCACACGAGGAAGGTGTTGCCGTAGCGACCGTGCCGGAGACCGGTGCGGAAGGTTCTAATTGGCTGAAGGTCTCTTGGATGGAGGTGGATGAGCAGGATCACTTCCTGGTGGAAGCCCTCGGTGTCCAGAGCTGGGTAGAGCAGCCAGAGGCCAGACTCATCCACAGCCAGCTCCACCTGGAAATAATAATAGAAATAAAGTTTAAGTCATTTCTTTTAGACCTCTTAGATATTCACACCCACCGTGTAAGGTCCTTTTGCACCCCCCCCCCCCCCCCCCCAAAAAAAAAGCATCCAACACCAATACAGATGTCTTACTTCAGTTTGTGTCCTGTGAGTTTGCTCCTCCAGGACTGCATCATGTAGCGTTGTCCAGGCAGACACATATCTGTGTCTCAGGTCGTATCGGATCACATCCCTGCTGAATGCTCGGTTGTAGTAGAACGCTCCATTAAAGACAACATGACCCGTTCCAGTGTATCTGTAGGGCAGCTTGTAGGAATTGCTTACCTGACCTGGGCAGCAAAAACACACAGACAAATCTTCAGGATATTCACAGAAAAATAAAAGCGTCCCATTAAAGTAACTAAACATCTCACTCTTCATGTTGGTGCAGTAGACTGCTCTAGACATACCTGAAGAAAAAGTATTTTACCTGATTTAAAAGTTTCCATGTCTCGGAACTCCAGGAGGCTGTCGCCATAGTGACCACTGGTGAGGTAGATGACATTACCATGGCCACGAGCATCTCTCATCCAGGCTCCATCACTGAGACCGTAGGAGTTCTGCTGGACCGGTTCGGAGATGCTGGCCACCGTGTCCTTACATAAACCTGAAGGACAAATAAAAGCGTTCTTTAAAAAATAAAGTCTGGATAGAAAAAATATCACAATCCTGTTTTTCTTGTATCCAATACCAAAACCATCGGATACGTGCTACATCCAAATATCAGCGCCAATTCCATTCTCTTTAAAGTTTAAGTTCCTCATTGAAAATCTACCTGGTTTTCTGGTGGCCTTTGGTTGGTCAGCAGGGCTCTCCGTCCAGCTGATTCGGCTTTTGGACTTTGGATGAGACTCTGCTGGCGTGGGTGGACCACTGGGTGGACTGGTATTGGGATCTGAGTACAAGGTAGTGGCGGGAGTGGTGTACTGAATGGTTGCTGTGCGTGTTTGTTGGGCTGTAGTTGTAAGTTTGGTTGTAGTTTGTGGAGTTGTAGGATGGGTTTGGCCAGGTAGTTTGATGGGAGTTGGTTTGGGTGTTGCTGTAGTTGTTGTGGAGGTTTGTTTGCTGCTCGTTGGAGAGGTTATAGGGAAGTCGTTGCTCTGACTATTTTGCTTAATGTTTGGTTCTTTGGAAAATGTCACTGCAGGTCCACGACTTTTGGGTGCAGATGGCACCTTGTCAAAGATCTTTGGGTCTCCTTCAGCTTTTGTGGGCTTTGAAGCTAAAAGATGAGAAAAATTACAGAAGAGATTGAACCGTTTTGTTATTGTTACCTAAGTGTCTGTTAAAGAAGTGCACTTACGAGTTTTCCCTTTCTCTTTCTTTAGCTCCTCCTCTCCCGCGTAGCGCTCTTCATCCGCCTTGTAAAAGGTTACTCCTCTAATAAACACATTGTTCTTGTCTTTGACTGAACTTTTAATGTCTGTCTCATTCCTGGTTGGCTGCTGCTGCTCCACACCATCTTGTTGCTGGTTTTTCTTTGCTTGACTTTCATTATTCTTCTACAACAGAGTTTGATATTAGTAAAGAGGTTAAAGGATAAACCCATGACAACATCTGTCTAGTGTCTCAGTTGGGTCGGGTACCTGCTTGTTGGTGTGGCCAGCTGCTCCGCTTTTAACTCCCAAACGCTCCAAATCGCTCATTTTCTTTTTCTTTTGCTGAGCCTTCTTGTCTTTTTCCTTTTCTTTTGCTTTTTCCTTCACACGCTCTTTCTCTCTCATGATTTCAGTCATGTTTCGGGTAAAAT
Organism: Nothobranchius furzeri; assembly: GCF_043380555.1. Taxonomy (NCBI): domain Eukaryota; kingdom Metazoa; phylum Chordata; class Actinopteri; order Cyprinodontiformes; family Nothobranchiidae; genus Nothobranchius; species Nothobranchius furzeri. Next base: position 58,753,841 of record NC_091751.1, on the reverse strand, counting down.
CCTGAAGTTCACACCCAGGTTAGCTAACATTACAGAGCTTATTCTGAAGCAAGAACTCATGTAGTGTTGCCAAAGTAAAAAGGAAAGCGAAGTAACCAGTTGTACAAATAATAATTAGCTTCAACTCGCCAAGACGTGCTCTGCTCTCTCCTGGATGCTAAATAAACAACAGCCTTCCTTGTCACGAGCCAAGATGGGTGAGTCCACGAATGCTAATTTTCAGTGTGACGTAGATCTGACTGGATTTTCTGATCGGAGCGTTTCATCGTCGATTTTCTATCTGCAGTTTATTCAGGAAATCGATGTAGAAGACTATTTTCACATTAAACCTGCATGTTAAACTCATTGATCACCGATTAGGCATCCATCAATTTTCCCGCTTTTCTGTGCAGGGTCACGGAGATCACGATCATGTTTAAAAACTAAAAAGTGAAAACTGTTTGCCAGTGAACTTAGTCTTTAAGGGTTAAACTTGTCACAGAAAGACCCAAACTGGTATTTTGTTATGAAGGATCAAAATCTTCCATCAAGAAAATGTTTTACTGTCGTGAATTAAGTTTTTTAAGTCTTTTTGGACTTCAAAATTCATATTTGAATTTATTTTTTTAATACATTTAAGATACAATATATTTTATTAAGAAGAGATAAACAACATCCAGCTTTAATTTTGCTTTTAAAAGATTAGTTGTTTTGGTGTTTTTCACCCTGATGATCAAGTAATCACATCCACCTACTTTTTCACGGTAAATCTGCGGTTTCTCAGCTAAAGAAACTTTGGAACATTGTTAGTTGAAACACAATTTTAGAGTTGCTTTTTTTAGTGCATGACAGTGTATAGTTTGTGTCCGGTCACCTTCTCCATGCGTTCGACCCGAGTCAGCAGTTTGGTGGTGACAGACTGGAGCTTTAACAGGTCCAATCCAAACAAAGAGCCTTCCAGCAAGTCCATGATAGTAGCCAGCTGGACAGAAAAACAAAAGATAAATGACAGTGGTGCAAAAGAAGAAAACATTCATTATGGAGGACATCCACAATCCAAATAACTTCGATACGTGGTGTATTTACAAAACCCAGAGGAGGACGGGTGTTTTTCTACCTTGATGTCATCTTTGCTGGCCTCCTGTAGTTTTTTAAACCTGTACTCTCCCTCACAGGGGTTGACAGCTGAAGGTGGAGCCATGCACACACACTTCTTACAGTCTGTTCCCTTTGTGGTTGTTTCAACAGTGTAGAAAGCCTGAGGCTGGGATGCTGAGTCGCCATCGTGGACACGGCTGCAGTCAGAGCGTCTTAGTGGTCGAACAACACAGCGGCACACACAGTCTGACCCCGATGACACCGTTTTTATTTTGTCATAATCCCCCAACAGCTGAAAGAAAAAGGAAAGTTTTCTGTTTTATAATAATTTTCTAGCTTCAGGCAGCTTGGAATAAAACATATTCAGCAAAGGCACAATAAAAAAAACGAGCTGCAGCAGTGGTGGTGAGTCTTTCTGGAAAAGATGGCTACAGGCGTTAACAAAAAGTAAGATTTTGGGTTTGGAGTGCTTACAGTTTGAAGAATGTTACATAATCAACCAGCAGAGGGATGCACACTCACCATATTGTGGTTGTGCATCCCAGTCAACATTTAGCTGACAATAAGAGAGTGCATTTAAATGTGAAATCAAGCTTCTGGCTTATTTTGCAAGAAATAAGTGGTGCAACTAAAGATTTCCTCAATCTATTTCATATGAAAAAGAACAGAGGCTTCTGAGGCAACACATGCCCTAAGTGCTTTTGTTTTTTGTGTGATGAAGATGAAGTTAAGTTTTTGAAGAAGCGACAAAAAGCAACTGAGATCGATGAACTTGACGAGACGGAATAAAGTCTCCTGAAGACAGAAAGGTTAAATAGTCCATTTGTTTTGATTCTGGCATTTAAAAACTTACATTTAAAACATTATTTCCCATTTTATTAGTTTCAAACAATTAGTCAACTGATTAGTGATGTAAAAGGTTCTTGGAGGACAATCTTAAAACTGACTTTTTTACTCTAGAGGTGCCTTTAAAAAGTCAGAAGGTAATCAGAATTGATTAATAAGTGATCATTCAATCTGAAATGGCATATTTCCTTTTTGAGTCCATAAAGCACCATTCTGTAAACCCAAGTACTAAATCGTCCTGGTGATAATATATCCTCAACACGGAGGCTTCATGAGCTCAGCCCAGAGCTGATAGAGCCTGTTGAATGAGACGAAACAGTTTCAACAGAAGAGAATATCATCCATCCATCCATTACTCCATTTTCGTCTGCTTATCCAGAGTCGAGTCGCAGGGTCCGCAGCCTAAGCAGAAAGGCCCAGAATTCCCTCTCCCCAACCACTTGGGCCAGTTCCTCTAAGGGAATCCTAATTTGTTCCCTGGCCAGGTGAGAGACAGTCCCTCTAGCGTGTTCTGGGTCTTCCTTTAGGTCTCCTCCCAGTTGGACATGCCTGGAAAACCTCACCAGGGAGGTGTCCAGGAGACATCCTGACCAGATGCTGGAGCCACCTCAACTGGCTCCTCTCGATGTGGAGGAGCAGCGGGTCTACTCCCAGCCCCTAAAGAATGACCGAGCTTCTCTAAGGAAGATAGAGGGTCCCGAATTTAGAACACTTATGACTATCATGCCCTGAATGAATGAGAGATTACACCAACGTAAGACCATAAAGAGTTCATTTCCTTCTGGATCATTCCATAGCAGTGACTGAAGACATATGAAACCCATTGATGCTTAAAAAAATTCATATTTTCTGATGGTGCGTTTGCACCTCCAACAATAAGTTTATTTGGTTGTTATAGAACCAAGATATTTCTGTGTCTACAGATCCTGAGCCCAGAGTACTCAGAGGAGTATGTTGAGATCAGAAAATGTAATTTTCTTGGTTATTTGAGATAAATTAGAACTGACAAAAAAAAGTTTCTGCAACTCAATTATATACAGAAGTCAGAAATTGGTATTTGCTCTCAAAACCATAATCGGTGCATCTCTAATTCATTCTGCTAAATAAGTTGAACCATAAAGTATTTCACCTTTTGTACTGAATAAAAATACGTTTTTCATCTGCTGTTGTGCAGTTCCAGATAATACCCAAATGAAAGTAAATTAACTCATTTTGTCATTTGAAGTAAAATGGTCTCCACAACTAACCTGACTGATGATATTCTCCTGGTTGTCAAGCTCATCCTCCAGAGGCTCGGCGGTGGGCTGCATCTGCAGACCCCTGCCGTCCACAACCGGGGACTCTTCTCTGGTGACCTGGGGCTCACGTGCCCGCTGACTCTCTTCTGCTTTAGCCGTAGAAGAGATACCTTTGTCTGGCTGACTAAGCTCCACCGATCCGGTCACCTGCAGATTCTCGCGGGGTGGGTCCGGGCTTGCATCCGCCGTGAAAGCACCGAGTCCCCGTAAAGAAGAGCAGATGATCAGCAGAGGCAGTATGAACGTCATCCTTCACCGGAGGAGACAAAACAAAAGTGGTGCGTGGAAATATTTAGTCTCGAGCGAATGACGCAACAAACCAATAAACTTCACAGGAACCTGATCAGAATATTCTGCGGTGCCGTTCCATAAAGTCGATAGATTAATAATCCATTAAAAATATATGAACTGATGAATTATTTCCGACAATCTGCGCCGGTTGACTAGACGGGACTGAGGAGCTTCAGACTGTATTCAGGTTGGATTTTGAAAACGTAGAACTGTGTGTGAGGATGCCAGCCAATCACAACAGCCGTCTCGTATTCATTAATAAGACTGGACCAACGGTTGATTGGATTGAACGGCAGATTCTGATTGGATATCGTTAGCCCCATTCAAAAGCCTTGAGGATGCAACTTGACAAATGTAACTAGAAAAATGTGCATTTATTGCACAAATGCTGTTTGAATGCTGTATAGCTGAAACTGTAAGCTGAAGCTGCTGAACAGCTGAACTGAAGCTGAAACTAAGCAAAACTGTCAAAATGAGCTGAATTTCTTGAAAGATGTAGAAGCAAAAAGCACCAACATGCAAATAAAGCACAAAAAGTAAGCGAATAAAGAAAAATAATGCTAAATAGCAAAAAACTGAAATCTGTGAACATTGTATAAAAATCTGAACAGCTAAAATGTCTAAACACCTGTTATTTCAGTTGGACAAGTTTAACAGTTTAATCTTTACATTTAGCTGAACTGTGAAATTAGCATTGTATGCTGAATTCAGAAACTAATTGCTGAAGCTGCTGAATAGCTGAAGTGAAGCTGAAACTAAGCTAAACTGTCAAAATGAGCTGAATGTATTTAAAGATTTAGAAGCAAAAGTCACCAACAAGTGTAATAAAGCTCAGAATATAGGTGAAGAATGGATAAAAATGCTAATCAGCAGAAAACTTTAATCTTTGAACATTGATTAAAACTCGAAATGTGAAATGCTAAACAGCTGGAATTTGAATGAGAATAGTTTAACGGGTTAGGGTTACCTACCTGCACATGCCTTAATGAAGCTGTAAAAAAATCTTAATCTTCTTTTTGTCCACTTTGAGGTATTCATATTAAGGATGTGAGGGGGGGGGGGGGGGGATAGAAGCAGAAGAAGAACTTGGATTTATAAAGTTAAAATAGTTACTTAGTAGAAAAACTTCCTCTAAATTCTTTCAAAGACTTTGTTTTGTTGCCATGACAAAATGGTAAATTTGCACCCTCCACTGACAAAATTCAGAACAACACTTTGGTTTCCAACAACATTTAGAAACGAAGGAAACAATTTAGACAGTGTCTGCCTTTTAGTGGTTGACAGCTGTTACTGCACTTTTAGTTTTACCCATTTAGAAGAAAATATTTTGGCCTCCTGAAGAATGTTTCTGTCCGTCCTATTGGGAGTATTAATATTAAGGATGAGAAAGAGAAGTAAAAGCAGAGGAAGGACCTGGATTTTTAAAGTTAAAAAAGTTACTTTGTACAAAGGCTACCTCTAAATTCTTCCAAACACAATGTTTAGTTGCCTTGACAGAACGGGGGAATTTACGCCCTCTGCTGGCAAGAAACAGAACAACACCTTGGTTTCCAATAGCATTTAAAAAAGGGAAGCTGAGGAGTTGCTGCCTCCAGTGTCAAAATGCTGGTACTACACTTTTGTCATTTTTAGCCATTTAGAAGAAAAATTTTTAGCCTCTTTATTTTAAACTCACTGTTTTTCATCTTTTTGAAAAGGAAATGGGAAAGAAGTGGTTCAGTTTGAAAGCAACACAAACAAGAAAAATGAATTAAAAAAATAGTTTACCAGTTTTTTATGTTTAGCTCCAGATCAACGTCTCTGTTTCTGTTCAGTCCCACCACCAGAGGTCTCTACCAGGACAGTTGTGACCTGTGAGTTTGTGTTGGTTGACACCTTTCATCTTACCTGCCCCGCCCAATTTACCACACACACATACACACGCACACGCACATAGAGCTACAGAGGATGGAGGAAATGAGCTGAGCTCAAACTTCAGAGAAAATCCCTCAGCTCATGTGCTCCTGAGTTAAGTGGATGCAGCTTTGTTAGACAAAAAGGAAACAAACAACATGGGAGCATCTTCTTCTGGCTTGTTGGATGAGGCCAAAATCAGCCAAATCAAAGGTAATGTAACATTAACTGTTTTTATTTTATTTAATTTTAAGTTTGCAGGAATGTTTTTGTTTTTATGTATCTTGTCTGGAAAAGTAACTGCTGGTAAAGCAGTGGATTAAAAAAAAGGACAGTTTTCAAAAATGTAAGCTGACCATTTGATTTTTAGTTCTTCAGCTGTGGAGATGTGGGAGGCAGATTAAAAACTTTATTGGTGAGACAGTTTGAATGTTTGTGACCAGAAGTTTCAGCAAAGAGGCAGACAGGAAACGTGGGGAGGGGTGTGACATATCAGCTCAAGTCCTGAGAGTTACACCGAGGACACAGCAGCTGCATGGTAGTTAACCACCAAACCACAGGGATGATTTCAGGGTGAAAGGACAAAACTTCAGCTGAAATGTTTAGTTGTGAAAGGAAGAAATGTCACTCAACAGTCCAAACTTAATGTTGTTTGAATGTGAATGAGCATTTGTTGGTTTGTTTATTCTCCATGTGTACATTCCTATATGTGTTATCAGCTCAAACACATCCTGTCACTAATCTTCAGTCCAACATAATTACAGCTATTTCCAACTATTATATTATTATGGGTTGTCTTAATTGTGTGTGTGTGTGTGTGTGTTTTCAGTTTGTGAGATGAAAGGCAGAAAGAACATGGGATATTGCTGCAAACAATTAAAGCTTCTAAATGACGATGGATCCATTTTTGTAATCATGTAAAGTTCACTTTCCCAAGATTTCTAACAACATTTCAAACTTCCAACTTAGGCTTAGACTGAATCTAGTTGGAGCCACAGTTGTTTATTCAGACATGTGTCTGTTCTTCCAAAAATCTGTTTTTAAATGTTTCTTAAAACCAAACTCCCAGAGAGAACACATCACCTCCTGACATATTTAATGTACTAACACTAATCTCTTACCTTCTCTTTGAACTTCTGCTCCATACCGTCATTTAAACAGAGGTTGTTCTAACTGCATTCCCAGGCCTTTTACTATTCGTTAGCTTGAACGTAGCTGCCTACACATCCACAGAAAAGGTTAAAAACAGCTTTTACCTTGAAGGACTTGATCTGTCATTTATTGCAGCATGCCGAGGTTTTACTTCGGAATAAATATAATACAGATAGTGTAGTGAACAGTTTTTTTGTTGCTTCTTAAATCATAAAATAATCCATTATCAGCTGTGAGGATGAAGTTAAATCATAAAGATTTAACCTGCAAAACCAGTTAATCTGGTTTAGCTTAATAAAAGCAGAATATTTACAGAGTAAACCGTTTAAATTTCTTTTTACCAGAAAGAAATAACATTTCTAAAGTTGAAATACAATTACAGAGTTCATAGATGTACTTTCCTTTATTTAAAAACCGATTTTAATTGTATAATTAACTGAATCAGCTTAGTTTGTATGACGGAATAAAATTCGACATTGTTTTGGTTTAAGTTGGAACTGGGATGAACATAATTTGAACTGGACCAGCTTGTTTTGTGTGTACAGAGAGATTATTTTGTGTCTTGGGTCTATGTGGATTACAAATTAAAGCTAAACTAAACTGAAATCAGTTACGATTTGGTCAAAGAAATTAATCTCTTCTTGATCAAGTGCAACCAGAAGGGAAAGAAAAAAGAAAGAAAAACCATAAAAACAAGATGAAATATTTTGAAATACACTCTAAGAAAAAAAATGTTGAATTAACTTATCTTAATTAACTTGGTTTCACCAAACCTAGTTGCTTAAAAGTACAGAGTAATTTACTTTTTCATAACATTTTTTATTACTCTTTACACTAAAGCAACTAGGTTTAGTGAAACCAATTGGCATAACCTGGTTAAGTTAATTCAACATTTCATTTTGTAGAGTGTAGTTCTTGCTTTCAACCATTTGGTTAGATTTATGTAATTCTAAAAATAAATTACAGTCTTTTCTTAGTAAACCATTTATTTTAAAGGAATTACACTTCAACATTTGCTTGTTAGTTCCTTGTTTGAGGAGAAAGTTTAACATAAACAAGAACATTGCACCATTCATTTGCTTTAAGCACTGAAAACACAACTCCGTTTTACGATTTTGTTCATTTTGTGACTGAATAAACAGAATTATGACTGTTGTGTTTTTCAGGACTTGTTGAGAAAACGTTCTCGAGCTTCAGCGTGTTTTACCGTCAGCAGTATTCTGTCACCTATCTCGGACACATCCGGCAGGAGGTGGAGCCTAAGAAAGAAGGGAGGGGCCTATTGCTCAGACATAGGGTATCTATCATGTTTGTACTAAGACCTGGATAACTAAAATCAAGATTAACAATGTAAGTTATTAATGTTGTTGAAAGTATATTCTCTCTCTCTCTCTCTCTCTCTCTCTCTCTGTCTCTCTGTCTCTCTGTCTCTCTGTCTCTCTCTCTCTCTCTCTCTCTCTCTCTCTGTCTCTGTGTGTGTGAAGCCTAAATATGATGCAGACCAGGTACTGTACCAAGGGACTGTTAAGGTCTCCTGCTGGGACGAGCAGGGGAAAAAATGCAGGGAGAGATATGTTGTCCTGAGAAAAGACTACAGAGTGGAAATCCATGACAACATGGAGGTAGAACGCACACACTGAAAACACCTCACACAAAACGCACCCCCTGCTGAATGACTGATTTACATCTATCTAGACTTTTAGTCATGGAGCTGCAGCTAAGCTGGTCCTCCAGCCAGCCAGAGGGATTGTGTTCACCAGTGAAGAAGAGTCCAGAGCTCAGCTGGAGACGAACTGCGCTGGGATTCTCAGTGGTAATGAGCAGAATTACACGTGTTTCTGGGACACATTTGATAATGGAGGAACCATTTATGCAACTGATCTCTCTTTGATCTTTGACTTTGACTTGTACTTCATTTCGAACTCACGTAAAAAACATTTTTTATACACCACAACTCGACACAAAAGCAATCAAATAATAAAGTCCGAAAAAGAGTAGCTAGAACTTCCTTCTCACTTATTCTTATGAACTTATCTCAAAAACAAAATTAAAAATTAAGAAACATATCTATATGAAAATAACAATAATACAGAGTAACAAATAGATTAAACATACTCAACAATCAACTTCTTGTATTATTCCATTTAACCCAGCTCATCAACACAATTATCCAATAGATGTTTTTTGTATTACAGAATCATCTCATTAACAGGACAGATTAGTGGTTTGGTACACCTCATGGGTTTGGGCTGGCAGTTCTTAAGTTTTGCATTTCCCTCATGACCACTGTTTTCTGCTGTGAAACAGGAAGTTGTGAACATTCACCACACGACAAACCCCCCCCCCCCCCCCCCCCCCCCCCACATGCTTATTTTGTAATCCAAAAAAAACCCCTCACTGTTGGGAAGTATGCCCTTTAGTCACAAGCTTTATTATTAATAATTTTCACGAGGAGAAGCACATAGTTTATAAAATACCACACAAAACATAAAAAGTAAAAATTACCTTAAAATGACTGAAACGAGGACCATCGTACAACCATCATGGGCTGGCTGGTCATCGTATAATCCAGGGCTTTTATGAGAAACTGCTTCAGTCTTAATCTGAAAATGTCCCAGTCTGGAATCGGTTTCAGGTCCTCGGGTTAACGCCGAAAAAGCTGTCTGACTGAAAGAGGTTTTACAAAAACATGACTTTGAACTCCTACTGGACGTGCTATGAGTTACTAAAGATCCAGATCTGAGAGGAACCACAAGGTCACTGAGCACCACAGCAGCTTGACCTTTCAAGCAAAAGAAAATTCATAATGCATAAAAAAATAAACTTGGTTGTCAAAGTGCATCATCTTTAGTTTCTGAGGAAAATGACAGTGATGAAATCTAACAGGTTTTCCATCGTGATGACACGTCGCCTTTAGAGGCCTGGACGTCGTAGACCATGAGGTCACCCTGGAGAGAAAGTCATGGAGATGTGAAACTATTTGCAGCAAGAAATGGAAGAAAATGTCTAATTAGTCTAATGTATAACATAACTGAAACTTTTGTTTTTACATTTTGAACAAGAATCCAGAACAAAACTGACTTCTGAAACCTGCTCATTCATTTTTTTTTTTTAATTACAATCTGATTCTATCCCAGATACGGGCCCTGGAAGAAAGCGCACTGAAACAGTTTTTGTAACATTTAAGATAAGACATGACTTTAAAACCATGTTGCAATGGAACATGGCCAAAGGATGGTTGTGCAGACACGTATGTGATGTCCTTTCCAGCCACATACACAACTGCATCATCAGCATACATTTAAAAACCTGCACAGAGAGAAGCTTCAGGCAAATCTTTAATCTACAGTTTGAACAGGAGAGGACCAAAAATTTAGCCTAAAGAGCAGAATTCCTCTAGCCTGGCAAGCCAGACTAAATAAATGTATTATTTAGTCTGGCCACGCTCCATTGACGGCTCTCGGTTGTGGGGCGGGTTCTACTGTTGTCTTTCAAACGATCTCCGCATTCCACTGGACAATGAATGTGACATACTCTTGTTTCACTCTGTTGCATCATCCCACCCACCAGGCATATAGAGTGCCCTGATTGGCTCACAAAGCGGATAAAGCTGTGTGATTTGTTCACTAAGCAGATAGAGCACTATGATTGGCCCACCATTATGGACCAATCACAGCTCTTTATGTGTTTGAAACCCCTCTAGAGAGCTGTGATTGGCTAGCCAGAGTCCTGGTAGGAGCTGCGGAAGTTCCAGTGGAGCATGCGTAGACCAAACTTTGCAAAGCAAGAATTTGGTCTAGTTCACTAGGCTAGAATTCCTCTAGAAACGTATATTAAATTCAGATAAACTTTATTTAGACCCATGGACGTAATTTTCACTTTAGAAGTGGGGGGGGGGGGGGCATGGGGGGGGGGGGGGTCTTTACAGTATGCTCTAATGGGAAACGGGCTTCAACACAAATGGTTGTTTTCTGCTTGGTCCTAGAGCTCAACCAGTGTCAATTAAATATAGTGTAATATTATTTTTGGATGGTAAAAAGTGCAGGGGCCAAAACTTGACTTTGGAAAAAGTGGGGGGGACATGTCCCCCCCCCCCCAAAATTACGTCCATGTAGACCTACTTCACATCATTTTCTGGCCCTTTCCCCTCAACACACTGAGGTCATTGCTTTATTGGCCACATTCAGCCATTCCAGGGAGGGGTTCAAAAGCTGTTGTTTGAAATATTTGCAGACTTTGAACAACTGTAATCAATTTTCTTTAAATTATTTCATTTCTCCTGCATTTTCCTCACGGCCCATAACATGTCCTGTTTTTTCTATAGAACTGTCACTCATTTGTTTTGTTGTGTGTATTTGGGTCCAGGAGTGAAGGAGGACTCTTTTTCGGTGGCTTCGTCTCCAGACGGCTTTGCCGTTTATCTTCACCTGTCTTATTCAGGCTACACCTGCTTCATGTTTCAAAAGGAAGAGGAACGAGATCACTTCCTGTCTGGCCTCGAGACCTGCATTAGACATTGCAACCTTGGTAAAACATAAATATGTAATGCATTTTCATCATATATGTTGTCGGGGGGTTTAAAATCTGGAAACAGGATGCAACATAGTTTTTTTTAAATCCACACTAAGAATCAAATCGGTTAATCAAACTGGAAACCTTCCAGCTGTGGGTAACAAACTTTACCACGACACAGCCATACCAGCCTCAGAATAAACACCTGCTGCACTCGAGGGATAGTACCCAGATCATGTTTGTATTTATGTGCTTCTTGGTTCAGACCTGATTTTAACTTCATAATAGATGCTTGAAAAACCTCTGTTAAAAATCTTAAATTGATTCAAATGGATTGTTCTGTTATATTCCGGCTGAGGGTGGAGTCATGTTTCACGTGTGGCTGAACAGTAAATGACTGAAAACACTACGTGTGATGAGACGCGAGGATGTAAAAGCATCTCGGCGTGCAGCAGCAGAGTGCTGCTGCTGGCTGGTGTGTTTTCAGTTGCCTGGGTGACGGATAAAAACATTAATGCAGCTAACTTCCTGTGTGGTTTGGTAGAATAAAAAAAAACCTGGACCCCTCTACAGTCATAGGGTTGCTACATACAGTCATCTGCTCAATGATCTCCTGAACGGTTAAGGGGAATCGCACAATTGACTACAAGGAAGTATTAAAGCATTGCAACATTAGATGTGTGTGTAATCATCCCAAACAGATTATTAATCCTAAACTCTTATTTTCATAACTTTTTCGACTGTAGCATGTTGTACAGCTTCCTCACAGGAAGCATGGACGTTTCTAAAACTTCTTTTATTTTCTGGATAAGAGGCATCAAAATCACCATGAAGTTAAGAGTTGATCACCATGACAATTCTACTCTGTAGTACTCAAACTTTAGATTTTATGACTTCCAATTAAAATAAGTCATTATAAATCCAGTTATTCCCATGACCAGTAAAACAAAGCATATAGCTTCTGGGGCTGCATGAAGCATATAGTGACCTCCCCAGTGGCCTAGTGGGGGGAGTGTCCGCCCTGGGACTGGAAGTCAGGGTTCAAAACTGGTCGGGTCATACCAAAGACTTTAAAAATGGGTTGCCTCCGTGCTTGATGCTCGGCTTTAAGGGGTTGGATTGCAGGGATTAAACCACCAAATGGTTCCTGAGCGCAGCCATTGCTGCAGCTCACCACTCGTCACAGGGATGGGCCTAATGCAGAGATGTAATTTCACCAGTGTGTGATGACTAACGGGACTGTAAAGAATTTGGATGGACGTGATCAGTTCGTGCATGTGAGGACTTCATCAGATAAACACCAAGTTTTCACTTTGTCATCAGTCAGTTTTTGGGTGTAGTATTACTCATACTGATGCTGACAGATGTACTTCCTGAAGGGTTTCCGACGAGCTTTCTGTTCCTCAAAATTTCACAGTTTGGCAAGAACCATGTGCCCAGCTGCTGCAGGAGAAATGGCTCGATGAAAGACGTCATCATGATGATGATGATGTTTAAAAAAAAAAAGGGATGTGAACGCACACAGAACCTATTTACAGAAAAGAGATTGTTAAACTGAAACTGGACAGAAGAAAATGTTATAAACAGATTTATAGCTTGTAAAAGTAAAATAGGAAAAAACAATATAATAAAACAAATGAATAATGGTGTTTGAAGTAAGACACTGATATCCGAAATGGGACATTCAGATAGGATTGTTACCCAATTCTGCCCTCCACAGACCCCTGGAAGGATCCGTCCCACGAGAGCCAGGCATACGCCCAAGCCCTCCATTTCTACCGTCAGGACAAAGGATGCTATGAATCCTGGGAAATGCTGCTGGGCACTGAGGAACAAGTCAGCAACCCAACACACATCACATTGTCTCTCTCTTTCCAGTCCCTCAGCCATTTATCTAATAAACTCATGTCTGTGTGCAGGCGCTGGCCTCCCAAGTGATGGAGGAAGTGTTGCCATGGTTACAGAATCAGCTTCAGTCCAAACTGAAGGGCAAAAAGAATGAAAGGATACGACAATGGCTGGCAGTGAGTGAACTAACCAATCTAGTTTATAAAAGCAACTACATCATCTCACTTCAAGTTTATTTAGTGGTTTCTAAATTCTGATAGTACCTGAAGGCACCATTGTAATCTAGAGACATGTCTGAAGATGGTGTTGTGTTTATGGTTAACCCAGGTCATACGATAAAACAGCCTCTGCATAAACCATAAAGGTTGATGTTTTAGGGTGGTGGTAACAAAGCTGTTTCCCGTTATTTATTTAGGCATCATCTAAGCGCTGCTTCTTTTAAAATTCAAAATCATAGTGTTTATTTTCAGAACTTGTATTTTTATTTTTTGAAAACCAACATGGATTTGTTGTCCGATGGGGAAAAGCTCTAGACCTGTGCAGAAAATTAAAATACAATTAAAATAAATTATAATAAATATGAATCTGACTAGCTCTAACCCTAACTTCTAATTTGATGAACAGCAAATAGCTAAGTTTTATTTATTTTTTTAATCAACACAAAGAGGTAAAGTAAAATTTAATCATAAACTAATAGGTCAGTAAAAGTGTTTTGTGGTGAAAGTTTCTACATTTTCTCCTTCAGTTAACTCGCTGACCTTGCCTTAAAGATAATTGTTAAAATCTAAAAGATACCAGGTTTATCTTATTTATGCCTGTTTTCCTCTCTGGCGCCACCCTCTGGCCAATTACGGTCACACAAAACCATGGTGACAGCGATCCAAGTATTATTATTATACAGTACCAATGTATTTTTCTCTATATTTCGGCTCCATTTCTTATAATAAATCACAATTTGAGAAAATTGCTCAAATGGTACAAAACATCTCAATCTGATCAAGATTTAAAGTTGGACCAATTAAGACCCATAGAATAACATCAATTTCTACATTCAATTTCTACATTCAACTATGTAAAGCCACACTTTAGTGCTATCTAATACATTTACTGATGATGAATTGTATGCAACAGCATTTTATAAAGGTGCTGTGGTAAACTACTAGTGTGTGTGTGTGTGTGTGTGTGTGTGTGTGTGTGTGTGTGTGTGTGTGTGTGTGTGTGTGTGTGTGTGTGTGTGTGTGTGTGTGTGTGTGTGTGTGTGTGTGTGTGTGTGTGTGTGTGTGTGTGTGTGTGTGTGTGTGTGTGTGTGTGTGTGTGTGTACACAGACGGTGCAGGCAACCCACATGTTGGTGCTGGAACAGCTGACTGCAGGTTTGGAGGCTCTGAAGGAGGAGTGTCGTCAGGCAGCATCAGCGAGCCAGACACTGATCAGGTCAAATCTGGACCAGATAATATCTTCTCATGACTTCCTGGAGAACAAAGTCAGAGGTAACATTTCTAGATGCATACTTACAGAAAATCAAAATGTTCAAGGATGAAATACCACACCCAAGGCTACAGTCGGAGTTTCTAGTCTGATGAGTTTGTTTCACCTCCAGCCTGCATTTGTGAAGAAGCAGAGGAAGTGTGCGGTGAGTCGATCGTACCCTACATGTCCTCCATCCTTGAAGCTCTTACAGAGCACATTGGAGATGGAATCCTTGGGATGCAACACACACTGCAAACACAAATGAGCTCTGCATTTTCACTCACAAATGGAAAGGCAGAAGGGACGACAAAGGTGAGGAGTGTCTGAATACCTTCCTAAAAAGTGCTTGCTGTTCCATTTACTTGAAAGTTGACAGTTTACTGTTTTCTGAAGGTGTGCGTTCTCCAAGTCTTGTCCAGTCTGCACTCCATCAGTCTGGACCGGAACTATAAGCGGGTGGAGAGCCTGGCTAAGAAACTGGAAGATTTAAAACAGAGATTTGGAATGGGCAGCGTTCAGAGACTTGTTCACGCTGCACATCTGGAGATGGAGCAGGTTTGATGTGCAACCTTCAACTTCAACAACTTTGACTCAAAAATGACTTTGAAAACTAAGGTGTGTGTGTGTGTGTGCGTGCGTGCGTGCTGCAGTTGCTGGATAGTGCTGTCTACACACTAGAGCAGTTCCTCCAATCATCATCCAAGCTGCAACCCTCTCAGGTTCCTGTCAAGATGGAGAGAGCTAAAGAAAGAGTTCTCAAGGTTAAAAAAAACATCAATTCAAAGATACTTTCAGATATTTACAAGCTAAAACAAAACTTTAAATCCTTCAAACATTTAAAAACTCTGAGCAGCAGCTGGACTATGACAGCAGGGTGGTGAAGAGGAGACTCTATCAGGAGGCTCTGCTGGAGATCACTCTGCCATCTCTCGTCAGGAGGATGGACAGCAAGTGGAAAACTGTAAGTCGGACACCGTTTTGCAGATCGACTGACTCCATTGAGCTTTACATGTCATGGCGTGTGCTGTCTGTGCAGGAGCTGCAGCAGTTTGAGCAGTACATCTTCTCTGACTACAGCAGTTTCATTCTGGTTCACAACGTCTATGACGACGTCCTGAGGAGCATCCTCAGGAAGGAGATACAGACAGGTAAATACCTTGTCTTGTTAGTTTTGATCCTGTTTAGAAGATGAAAATATGTAGAATTTCTAGACAGTCTGGAAAAGATTATTTGAAAAATTACAAATTTTCTTTTGCTTTTTGTCACTAAAATGTTTCATATCAACAAATTTCAGTGTCAGACAAATGTAACCCGAAAATGAAACTAGGCATATTCTCCTAGCTGACTTCCTCTTCCTCCCGCAGTGGTCCAGGATGCTGCCAGTAAGAACAGCAACAACCATCTGCTGGACATGGCCGATTTAACCATCAGCCAGTACAGTCTGCTGGGACAGACGCCTCCTCGCTCTGCACCAGACAGTCCAGCAGTTCATTCTCAACGCTCCTCCTCCGTGCCCGGTGAGGACCAAGAGACCACTACAGGGGTGGAGGAGGGGAGGAAAACACCTGAAGTTTCCCCTCAAACTGATGCAGAAGTCAAGGATGAAACTAGATTTGATGTTGGGTCTTCTCCATGCTCTGACCAGAGCTCGTTGATTCAGTCACCTACCATTATTGTGACCCAACAGTTTGATGAAAATGCAGAAACTAGTGAAGAGGCCAAAAATGGAGGCGATGCACAAACATCATCAGACATGACAGCGGATAGATCTTCCAAATCAGATGGAGCTTTGACTCAGGAAGTCGATACCACTAAATCCCAGGCTGAACCTGAATTTCAAATCCCCAAGACTCCTGATCTGGCTCCTGTGGTTTCGCTCCAATCATCAGCAAATATTCAAGCTGAGTGTACTCGGAGTGGTGATTCCACATCATCTGAGAATCCAGCCACACCTGACCTCTCAACCACCAACCAAACATCAGAGGAGCCTTCCTCACCTGGGACAGAAGGTCCAAAGAAAATCACTCTCTGTTGTTTAAGTGATGCGATTGCTCCGTCCTCCGCAGAGCCTGCTGTGATGCAGACACCGATCCAGCAGCCCACCGACAGGGCCGTCTATTTGACGGGACAAATAAAGGACAACTGGGAGATGGAAAAAGCAAGGGAGGAGAAACGGAATGAGGCAGCAGAAAAAGAGATGACTGAGGAGGAGAGGGATGGAGAAGCCCAAACAGATGAGTCCATCAACGAGACGGGAGGTGGGATGAATGGTGAGGTGCAAAAAGAAGGTCAGGTCGAAGCAGCAACAGAGGAAGATAAATCAGAGGAAAAGGAAAATAAATACCCAGAGAAGAGAGAGGATCTCCAAGGTCCTAAACCAGATGCATCAGAGCCAGAGAGCAACCCTGAGGCACCGGTGGACAGCGTGGGGATCATCAGAGACCTTGTGACTGAGGTCACTGAAGTGGAGGAAATAATCACTCCTAAACCACCAGCAACTCCATCAGCGTGACATCAGAGCTTCCGACGAATTCTTCCACACTGATCAACATTACTGGTTATTAAACGGTACCTGGGACCACAGTTGTAGCCACCTTTACGTTGTTTGTATTTTGGAGAAAAACAACTATTTTAATTTAGCTGTGATCCTTTTTTCAGACTGTAAACTTCTAGTTTTCTGTTTTTCTTGAATCTGTAACTGAATAAATGACCTAATAAAATGTAAAGCTAACTGAATGAAAACAAAACTCCATTAAGTGTAAAAGCCAGAAAATAAATGACAGGAGACAATTATAACATGAGATTAATATATTTAAATAAACCTGAGGATACATGACATGAGATAGAACATGCACTAACTGCTTTTATTTACAGTGTTTTGACATCAAGGCTACTATAAAAAAACAAAACAATTAACATGCATTGTATTTAAAACTATGTGCAAAAATGCCTAAAAGTAGCATGTGTCCTGCAAACAGAGCATCTGAGACCCCTAGAAGTGGCTGGTTTAACAGAGGACTATTTTTAGTGATCCCCATATGTCCTTAATGGTCATTGCATAATTTACAGAGATAGACACAGAGTCTCTGGGTTGCTTTTTCCACCAAATTCAAACTCAGTCGCTACTTAGACAGGTGAAACTGAAAGAGGTGCAGGTGACCTCCTGCAGGGGTCAGCAAGGCTCCTTTCTCATCAGTGAAACTTTACAGTCTTAAATTTCTTCCTGCACACCCGATAAAGCCAAATTTAACTTAAAAGGAACTTTGATGAGACTACTGAACCTCTACTTGCAGCTGTGTCTGAGTGAGTCGTTGCAGAAGAGTTCAACTTTGAAAGAAAAGCATGAAATAGGATAATTTGTTCATGCAAACAAAACCTGACCAGCAGTGTGCTTTAAGACCTCAAACAACCCCGATGGCTGAAACTTGTCAGCTACATTTCTGACTCACGCTGGCCAAGATTTGTGTGGTTAAGACAACTGTAAGACGTCATTTCCAGCTCCAAGTCAACTAAACCGAGACATTTGCCCCTCCCACCATCACCAAATAAACACTAAATAGCCAATTAAACTAAAACAGCTCTATTATAATGTTATCTATGTCAACACTTGTTTTAGTTTTCTTATAATTATAGGAGTTCCCCTTAAGACCACTAATTTAGTGTTTCTTTTTATTTTCTCGTTCTGAATGATCTGAAGTATCAATAAATATTAAAAGAGAACAAATGTGCAAAATAGGACGACAAAAACAATCAAAACTTTCTGTTCATATTCAGAATATTACTGGCCACAACAGTCAGGTAAAGTCAGACTCAAATACTCATCTGTTGCAGATAATGAGGAATGAATGAATGAAAAAGCTGAGTGAATATGAAAGTGGATGTAGCCTGCAGCTTTCCTTTTACTGCAATCCAAAACATGTATTTTAGGGTGTCTGCTCACAGTCCGAGTAAAGGCAAGGAGAACTGGAGCTGTGATGGAACTGGACATGCAGGAAGCTGGAAAGACGGGATGCGGTACATCAGCAGGACCAAAAGTGTGTGTGTGCTCTTATGAGTACTGAGAGAACAGCTGCTCATCAGGTCTGAAGCCGTAAGCAGTAACTGGTCGTCCAGGTGATGAGCTGGTCTGGTCGAAGACGTCGCCCACATCTCTGATCCACAAAGACATTGATATTAATATTACTACACATAAGAAAACTTCCACTTCAGCTAGAAGGTTAGTGATCTTGTTCATTTTCTGATCTGGCTCTGTCTGAGGTCGACTCACCCTGTGAGATGTGAGTCTCCATTCTGAGACTGCAGATCACCGAAGAAATCTGGGCTGACTGAACCATCTCCTGGGGTTATTCCATCTAGAAAAGCATTTAGAAATTTGAATGAGCTGTACAACCACTGCAGCGTGATAGCAGCTGCTAAATCAGCACAGACACCAAAAGCTTGGCAATTGTTTTAAAAGTAGCGAGACGTTTTCTGTGAGAATTTAGTAGCGTTTGTCTAATTATGTGACATTCTCATAACCGGTTATTCTGTATACCTTGTGAGATCAGATAAGAAGCCTGATTGTGTGGGCAGGTGACCCAGAAACATGAAGAAACCACAAACTTAAAGTTTGACCTGATTACATCACTGGATGCAAAAGGTGGACATGAATGTTGGAGCCACAGGAGGCCACAAGGCTAACATCTGGTCTGAGTGGCAGAAATAGACAAGGTCTAAAAAAATGCTTTTAGTGTGAAATTTGCACAAATAGAAGAATCTGCTGCAGCGCTCATCTGGTTTCTACCTGCGCTGTAGAACAGATCAGTCCTCTCGTCGTTATCGTACAGATACGGCTCAGACTCGTCCACTTGGCGACTCTCGACCATGTCCAACCACTGGTTGTTGTGGAAACGAAATTTCTCCGACTGGATTTTCCTCCCCCACTCCTCGTCGTACTCCTGTATATATACATATATATATATAAAACATCTGCGAGTAAAGGTGGAACAGGGTGAGGATACGATGTGCAGGTTCACTTACAGCGATTATGTCGAGCGTGTTGTCGCACACTTTTCTGATCTCGGTGTTCTTGTCGTGCATCAGGTCTATCAGGTAAGCGGGAGCCTCTGAGGAAACACTTAAAGAAAACTAGCAACCTAAAACTTTAGCTCGCATTAAAACCCAGTGAGAGGCGACTGCTGCAGAGAGCGCCCCTGGGAAGGATACGCGTGTCTTTGATGATGACGTCCCGTGTGGCTTGGTGAAACACCATCTGATAAAAGACGTAGACGATCTGACACACAAACTCGTCATCTTCTTGGCGCGCTGCATAAAGGACAGGACATGTGGAGTGAGAGTTGATAATAATCCAGGGAAAATGTCCTAATCTGGTTTTCTTTTTTATTTTTACCATTCAGTAGTTCAATAAGGGCAGGAATGATGCCAGATTTAGCCAACATGACAGCGCAGGCGTCATCCATGGAAACTGTTCCAATCATTATGACCACCTCCAGTATGAGGTCATCCTCTGCCGAGTCTGAAATATGAACAGAGAGGCTTTCTGGCAAACTGAGACAACGGGTAATTTCTTCTAATTCTGTCTTCTGAATGATTTAACTGATACCTGGTTTGAGATTGTCTTTGAGGAAAGGCACCAGGTTATATTCTTTCAGCAGCAGCTCCCAGTCCAGGTCAGGAATGGTGAGGTTGGCCAACGTTCCCAGACACTCCAGGATCCACACCTCCCCTTCTACAGCACGGATCTCTGCAGCCAGATCTCCCACATAGTCCTAGTGAAGATTAC
The DNA here is from genome assembly GCF_043380555.1 of Nothobranchius furzeri. Lineage (NCBI taxonomy): Eukaryota > Metazoa > Chordata > Actinopteri > Cyprinodontiformes > Nothobranchiidae > Nothobranchius > Nothobranchius furzeri. Next base: position 58,733,673 of record NC_091751.1, on the reverse strand, counting down.
TCAGATCATCAGACAAAACAATCCTTCTGTGAAGCACGAGTGATGCTTTAGTTTGTCAAAATGACAAATTACTGTGTGTCTCACAACGTACTATAAACAGCGGCTTGGTTGGACCATCATGCTGTGAGATGTTTCTGATCATCTTCATCAGAAGGCAGTCTTTAGTCTTCAGAGCTCGCTTCATGAGCATCTTCAGTCCATTTCCTAAAACCGGAAAGGCACCAAGCAAAAGCTGTTCAGTTCAAATACAGATTTAGCCCTGAAACATCAAAAAACCAAATACCTTCACACATGAGCTGTGCGTTCTTCTTGTTAGCAGACAGGTTGATGCAGATGGAGATGAGTTCCACATCAATTTCCTCCTCGCCGTGGTCGTAGAGCATTTGCATGAGCTGGTTCCAGACACAAACACAGATTTGGCTCATCCTCTGGAACGCTCAGTCACTATGAATGGAAGTGGATCGTGGCGTACCTGAGGGATGCAGTCGGTGTAAACGAACATGCCTCTGAAGCGGTCGTCCATGCTGATGTGGTACAGGAGGCGCATGGCTACCTGTCGGTTATTCTCATCACCTGCATCGTAACAAACGTGTTCGAATATTCATACACTTACTACAATAATAATAATGATAATAATAATAATAATAATAATACATTTTATTTAAAAGCGCCTTTCAGGACACCCAAGGTCACTTTACAGAAAACACATGATAAAATACAATAAAACAATAATAAAACCCAAACAAGAAAAAACAAAGAGAGAAACAGTTCAAGGTTGTAGGCAGATTTAAACATGTGTGTTTTGAGTTTTGATTGGAAAAGGGTAAAACTGTCGATGTTCCTGATGTCTGGGGGAAGTGAGTTCCAGAGACGGGGAGCAGAGCGGCTGAAAGCTCTGCTCCCCGTCTCTGGAACTCATGGTAGCGAGACGGGCAGAAGGAACCGCAAGATGGATGGAAGAAGAAGATCTGAGTGAACGGGATGGGGTGTGAATACTTATAAGGTCTACAACGTAGTTCCTGTCAGACAGTGGGTTTGACTTCTGTCTCATTTCCGTCATTTACTCAGGAAGCTGTGAAGAATCTGTGTTTAACGTTACCCAACAACGCTGTCAGTTTGGGCACCAGCCCGACTTCCACCATCTTGGCTCGAAGTCCGGAGTCAAACGAGAGGTTGAGCAGCAGACGTAGAGTCAGATTCAACAAATCATCGTGTTCACAGGGAATCAGACGAGCCAGTCGCTCCACGGTGTCCAGCTCAGCCTGCGTGCCACACACACGGTCACATCAGAGCTGGACTAATGACAAAGCTTGCTGACTTCTTGTTAAAACAGGCAAAAGTAGTTAGTGTAGAACAACTAAGCCCTCCTGCTCACCATGTCGTTCTTATTCTCCAGGAAGATCGACAGCTTTTTGAGGAAGGAAACCACCAGAACCAGCAGCTCCTCATCATCACGGTCAAGAACTTTGACCAGCAGTCCAACAATGTTTTTGTTCCTCATCTTCAGCTCTGTCCTGGTGTCCTCAGCGAGGTTCAACAGCAGGTAGAGAGAAACTAAAAGGAAAAAAAAATGAACATAACCAAATAAATTCTATTTATAAGAGGTTTTAATCCCATGAAAATTTAAAAGGAAAAATCCTGTTTCACCTCTGAGCAGCTGCTCCTGCTTAGCCAGAAGGGCTTGGTATTTTCTCAGCGTTTTGTCCTGGTCTCGTCTTAAGGAGCCATTTTCTGGCGCAGACTCACGTGCACAAAAGATAGTCAAGGGCAACAGAAACAATACAGAAGACCTCAAAAAAATCGATCATCTTAAATTAAATGGACAAAATGATAGCAGAAAATGGATATAAGCTTTGTTTTTCTTGCGTAGCTCCTCACGCCACATGTCATGCCTCTTCAGTTCATGTTCCACCACACTCATACAAAGCGCTCCGATTTTATAGTGACTCACTGCAGCGTGAAACTGGGAGAAACTGGAGGAAGGGATGTGAAAGGATGAATCATTTAGAAGTACTGAAGGACCATCACGCCAGCTGTGCATCAGGGTTACCTTGAAAAGCAGAAGAAGATGTAAATGATAATAGTAGCAAGCTCTACGCTCTGTTTCCAGTCCTCTCTCAGAACCCGGGCCAGCGCACCTAAAGCTGCTTCTGTAGACACAAACAGGGAGAAATTCACGCTAAACAACTAGAGGATGGCTGCGTAAGCATGTTGGAAGGAACATGTACCGTTGTAAAGCAGCTCCTCCAGGTTATCTGGGTTACGGGCGAGCTGCAAAATGAGACCAGAGCCTCGGATCTTCTCTGGGAGGCCTTCATAAAGCAGCTCAACATACTCATCCATCTTTGTTATGCTAGCTTCCTCGTTCAACTACACACGAAAAATAAATAAAACAACAAAGAAAGAAACACACACTGTTACACCTAACACAACGAATGAGGAATGAAACGAGTACTTAACATCATTACCTCCGTTCCCTCAAATGGTGTCAGATCTTTAGGCTTCACTGTTTTCTTCTCTTTCTTTTCCACTAAAGGCAAACAAGAAAAGCAGTGAATGTTTTACATCCTGCTTCTTAATGTCACTGTGCAGTTAGTCCCTCTCATACTTTATTGGTGTGTTTGAACAATAAATCAGAGCTAACAGGTAAAAGCTTCTAAACGTACCCCCTTTGGCCTCCACTGGGGAGGATTTCCTGTTCTGTAGGTAATAAAGCAGCTGCTCCACCTGTGGCAAGCGGGAGGCGGGGATGAGTTTACACTCCTCTACCACTTTCCTGGCCAAAGCGGCCACATCTGTAGTAGGAGAGAGGCTTTTCACGCGGATTCTGAAGGGGAAAGGAGAAGGATGACACATAACATGTTACATAAACCAGCAAAAACTGCCATTAACTGGTTATTTCTAATAAGATAAAGAACAGGGGCAGATGCTGTCAACGATAAATTAGGAGCTTACTCACATTTTTTGTCCCTCCTTGCGTTCACCCAGCATCGGACCTCCATTCTCCCCCAGGATGGATGCCTCCACCTCATACTGGACCACAAGGGCTTTCTCAGTGGGATGGACATCCAAACTGCCTGCAGTCACTTTTCTATGAATGATAATAAACAGTTTACGCCTGTGGTTTTAGTTTCCAAAGTAAATCTGAGTTAAATACAATTATTTCCATAATGCAATTTAAAGAGCAAGTCACCCCCTACAAGAAACTTACTTCACTCCCTCTTCATGTTTGAAAAATGCAACAAATGCTGTTGCCTAGCAGACCGAGAGGGCGGAGCCACTAACAAATACACACACACAGGCTCACAATGGCATTGTGACATCATAATAGACCAGTTTACATCATAGCATACCTCTTAGCCAATAGCGGTGGCAGATTTAAATTCAAATGCAGTGCAGAGTTTTTACCTGACAACAGCGCAACACTGACAGTTTTAGGCAGAATATTTAAATTTTAACTAAGATGCACTGAAGTATCAAATTATTGACGACACGTGTCTGCAGCACAGTTAGTTACACATTTATATAGTTTATCAGCAAGAAAAAGTTGATTTGGGGGTGACTTGCTCTTTAATGTTGAATGCAGTAATAAGCTCTTGGCAGTGACAGCTATTTTTATTATATGTGTTCCTGGATCAAAAGCAGTAGGACACGCCCATGCACAAACATAACAAAGACTGCTTTTATTTAAAAAAAAAGCTAAACCTCGTCAGCTACAACACTGAATCAAATGTCCCGTGATAAACCTAGTTAGTATGATTTATTATCCGGCTACATTGTTTTTATGTTTAACAGAATCTTCAGGGTTAGCAGGAGCCCAGATTTCCCAGCATTCCTTCCTCTCTGGAGCAGTTCCACTGATTATTACAGTTAACAGGAGGATTGCGACTGAAACGTTTCTTCCAGAAACAGATGCAAGAAAAAGCACATGATACTAAAATCCTGTTGTTGGTCTCTCGTTCTGATGAGCTAAACGCTAACGAAGCAGGGGGCGGTGATTGTAGAAATGCTTTTCAGGAATAGTGTATCTTATAGGTGACAGCTGTGTGAAATTCGTTTATGCCGAATGATTTCGTGGCTCGGGATAGTTAATAATTGCCTATATTCGAAATAAACAGGAATGGTCCAATCTTCAGTCCAGCGTCGGAACCTTAAATTCCCCTAAATTTTAAACAAGACATCGGGTTCAACCTCCAAGCATACAGCTGCACACTAAAACTAGGACGAATTCAAATTAAAACAATAATTAAAACACTCTTACGTCTCACCCAGAGATTATTACTTGTCATCCCTAAAATTATATCAACATGGCTAATTTCAACGGCCAGTACGGTTCTAGCCGCACCTTTCAACTCACCGTTTGAGGTACCGCGCGTCATCCTGCATTTTCTTCCGATTTATGGCTTCAAATTTTTAATTTAACAATTTAAGATCACCTGAAGGATCTCCTGGACAAATAACAACCATTCGAGTCTTTTATTTATCCTCTAAAGACCGCTGAACCTCAAGGTATTCTTTTTCTACTTAACAGGCAGCCTTTAGAGAACACTACTGCCCCCTAGTGGACTGGTTATAGAAATATATGATTCCAACTCTAATGATGTAATTAAGTATTTATTAATTTAAAAAAAAATAAGAAAAATTTGGCTAGAAATATATAATAACTTTACTTTTTACACTTTCATATTTTGTGTGTGTCTTTTTGGGGATAAAAGGTTTAATCTAATATTTACTCCTTATCCTATGTTGCTATTTTGTGCATATTGTTTTGGGGTCAGATTTTTTATTCCTTTAATGCCTCTATGAACTGGGATGCACATTAAGCTTCCAGCTGTCACTCTGAGAGGAGCTTAAAATTTGTTTTGTCTAAAACCTGGACTATATTTGACTTGTTTTGAGATGGCAAAACACGGATGCTGATAAAAATGCTAAATAAACCAGAACATTTAGAACGCTTTGTTCTCACTTCAGAGCCACTCGGATTTAATGTATAAATATTATCAGTGCTTCCTAAATTACTATTACTTTTTTCATTTAACCACCTCTATACTGAGAGGATGTAATACTTGGTAGTGCACAGCAGAATTTATTATTTTTCCACATAAATAATTTCCACGTTCCCAAAAGACATCAGTTATCTTTTCCCTCTCGACAGTAAAGTCCTCCTGGTTCCTCTGTGCCTTTATAATCACTCTGAGAGCAGAAAGGTCAATTTCCACATGAGTCTCATGACTTTAATTTAGCTTAAACCACATATTCACATCACGTAATGCAAACCATTACACAAGCCTTTTAGTTAGAGGAATTATATTTTCATGGTAGCAGCAGCATAATGTTCCATATGTTGCATCTTCCTAATCTGGAATTAATGCACATGGAAATAACTTCCTGTTTTCCATTTCAACAGACAGAAAGAGTTCGAATAAATATCTTTTATTGGAGTGCAATGATACAAGTTTCTGCAAAGCAGGGTTTCTGTACGGACTTCCTCACGCCTACATTCTAAGGCATCAGCATGAGTATTGTTGACTGTTGGGTGCTCGTTCTTTAATTTGCGTGCATGTGACCTGATTGAAACACGTTTTATGACATTCTCTGTCTTTCTTCATCTTCTACTCCACGTCTGCTCCATCGTCTTCATCATCCGCACACGCAGTGAACTCCTTCTCTGGTAAGAGGCCGTATTCATTGAGAAACGCCTCCACATCTGTGGCAAAGAACTCTTCATTGAGGTGTTTGGTGACAGCCAGGAAGTTACCCAGTAACTCCCCGGCCTTGTAGACCAGCAGGGTCGGGAGAACCTGAGATGATTGAAACAATAATCAGATTGTTTCAGAAGACAATTATTTATCAGTGACAGTACCAATACATTCTAATGTCTCGGTTTTTAAATGTATTTTTAATGAATATTGATAATTAATATGTAGTTTTAGGCTGCAGAAACACCAAACTAACCAATCTAAATAAAAATTCTAAGTTTTATTAGAATTTCAGGTATTTTTAAAGCCTGCTGCTGTTGTATTTTCAGGTTTTGTGCAGGACACAGCTTCTCTGTTATTACAAGTTTTTAATTTTATTTAATGGACAGAAAGCACGTGAATTGGTCATGATCTAATTTTAAATTCAGAGTTGATTTCTCTTTAGAAAAGGCCAATCTTGGTCTGTTTGTTTATTGTGTTTGCAGTCCTACAGGAAGGGATATTGAAACGTTCATGGCAAGTTCTCTCCAACAGCAAAACCATAAAACTCAGATCTCTTTCTTCTGGGATTTAAAAAGCAAACTCATTTTAGATCAAGTCCACTGCAAAGCTCTTGGGCTTCGAAAATGTTTATTCTTACTAAAACGATACAGCTAAAACCTAGAACACTTTAGTAATGTCAATCTATTCTCAAAATTACGGTCAACTAAAGTATTCATTTTTATTCTTTGTTTTTATTTTGTAATGCACAAACCTCAGAGGAGAAGCGCTCTGCAGCACCTGACGCCACAGCATCAATACGACAAAACTTAACAGTGGGGTACTCCGCTGCCAGGCACTCCAGACTCGAGTTCATCTGCTCACAGCCTGATAGAGGACGGACAAGTAAATGAGGTTAGGAGGCAGGGACATGTAGCACTGTCACAGGAAAGAGGAGCCCGACCGTTGACCCCATGCTGATAAATGTGGACCACCACCAGGGTCATCCGATGCTCCCTCTCTATCACTTCCAGGAAGGCCTCTCCACTCTCCAGCTCGTGGACACATTCAAACCTGGGACCGAAGCTCAGACGCTCATGCATTTCCTGCATGCACTGCTTTCTGTAGCGTTTCAGGCAGCGCTCATCCTCGTCTTTGATCAGTTCGTACTCCTGAGCGCCCATCTGAATACAGGAAGTACAGCTCTTCTCAGGAATCTGAGCAGATTATTAAATCTGGTTTCCTGCGCGTCCTTTCTCACCTTTCTGTTAGCTCTCTCCTTGTCGTCCTCCCGAGGATTGGACATCTGTCTGAGCAGCTCTTTCTTTTTTTGAGGGACTGTCTGGTCCACACTGTCCAGTTTGAACCTTCTCCAGTCATTAATAACACCCTTTGGACCTGGACACAGCAGAGATATCTGTTAGAGGTATTTGACCATTAAAAATATATTCATGCTTTCATTTACTGAAATGTATTTTTAAATGAGTGGGCAAGATAAATTAATATTTCTACATTGAGCTGTGATACATAACAATAGCAAGCTAAATAGTTATTTTAGTATCTCCAACCTGTGTGATTTAACGGCAGCTCCTCCTCTTCCTGTGTAGCAGCAGACATCCTAGCAGGTGAAATGACATTATTTAAATGTGAAATCTAGTCAAGATCAACTATTCTTTACAGAATTTGACAATTCAATAGTCATTCTTCATCACATGTAAACCTCTTAAAAGTACAAATCATTCAATAATCTATCAATTATATCACAAGGGTTCTGAAACGCAGAACTGGCCCATATTTGAGTAAAGAATTGGCCTCACTCAAACTTAAATTTTAATGCTGGATGCTGAGCTTGTTAAGATGATGACTCTAATTGTGTTTTATTGTGTACTTTGTATGGTTACACGTCTAAATCTAAAGTGTTCCTTATGTTTGCATAATTACTCAGTTGTCAGAAACACTTACAGCCAATCAGGCTAAAGTTTACTTATCAGATTAGTCTGAGATTATGGTTAGTCTGACATGCACACACGCTGAGCACATCTTATATGTGTACATGTGTGTGTTGTGACACACATGTATGAAAAAGCTAATGTATCATTTTGTTATCAATCACATTTTACTTTTGTGTTTGGATGTTGTTTTTTCTTGACATGGAGAATATCAGCCTTCAATATTTTGACTAACATTTAAATTTGCCCTTATATTGCTACAACATTTTTAAACAATAAATTTTATATTTGAGGTTTGAAAAAATGAGAATTAAAATGAAATATGAATTAAATGTGAAATGGTACACTGTTCTCTGGACTCATAGTCTTCATCGAAAGATGCTGAGGTGATGATGACAGTGGGGTCCTGATTAAAGTCACATCACTCAAACAACCGATCAAGCTTATGAGTCAGAAGAAGCTAATTCTTTCTTGTTACCAAACCAATGCATAGCTGCATTTTCTTTATTCTAACATACCACCTTTCTATAAATAAACATGCACCCTGGCAGGCGATGTTTTTTAACACTAAATCTTCTGACTAGAAGGAGCATAGCACCGTTTTTCTAATAAGATAACAACAATTGAAATAAATCTCTAAATAAGTTTTCTTTATTTTACTTTAGCATGAAAAAATAACCCTATTACTCTTTTTCTGAAACAGGAACAAGCACGGTTAGGCTAAAATACTTACATTTGATATAAGATGTACAATTGCTGTCTAAATAAAAGAGTTTTTACCTTTGTGGCTGAGATGAGAAGTGTTGTCAGGTTTTAGTAACGTGTAAAAACGTATCTCCTGCCTGTCTGGGCATCCACTGACTGGAAAACCTGCAGCAAAGAGGCGTACATACGTTTGGAAAGGGGTGGGGGTGGCAATGAGATGAGGGTGTAAGCTTTATCTCAGGCGTCATCTTCACTGCCACTGGAATGTGATGTTGTTTCATACAAGCTGTTGACCAACTGTGTGTGTTAAAAGCAAAGGTTTTTAAAATTGTTCTTTAAATTCCAAGAGAAAATAAATATTAAAACAACACAAAGTCGTAATCCCCAAAAAGTATCATCAACTAAGTTTTGAAGAATCAAGAAAAAAAAAAAACTCGCTGTTTTGGCATTTTTTATGTTCTGTTTTTTCAGTCGTCCTTTTCAAATTCACATGCATGTTAAATATACGATCATGGACCCTTTCACGAGAGTATTAGAGGCTGTCAGCGAAACTATTAGTTGGATTTAGTCAAGATATTCAGTATGGTGATGGAGAAGTGGTTATAGTTTTAATGTAATAATGAAAAGATGACATAAAAATAACCGTTTCTCACAAGGAGAAAACTACTCGTCCCTGGGTGGGCTCGAACCACCAACCTTTCGGTTAACAGCCGAACGCGCTAACCGATTGCGCCACAGAGACAACTGCGCACAACCCTCACAAATACTTATAATAAGAAAGTACTAAAGAAAGCTTTGCTTTCAGTTCTGTGAGGAAAACATTTATTGAAAGCTCACTACATAGAAACCTTTCCACTGATACAATCTTTATAAACACATTTTTCTCTTATAAGTAAATTTTAAACACAAACTTTTGAAGCCGTTTATCAGCGTGTTCAGAGACTGACTTTCTGGAAGTTAAATTAAAAAAAAATTTTTAATCTTTTTTTTTTACTTTCTGGAAGTAAGCATTTACTTCCTGACGGCCTGGCAGTCGTTTCCAAAATGGAGGCTGGCTTGACTGCTGTCCGTTACGATTGTATACACTATTTAAATTACACGGCCTACTTCAAAGCTACACAGAAACATGTCACTCGTTACAAAATGAAACGAACTATAATTAACACTCACTGTACAAAACCGCTATTATAATTATTTAAGTACCAAATGCAGTTATCAACATCGCATAGCAGAATGGCGCAGCGGAAGCGTGCTGGGCCCATAACCCAGAGGTCGATGGATCGAAACCATCCTCTGCTAATTATTATTTTTCATCATTTATTTGTTTTTTCTTTCCTTTATTTGCATCAAGCTAAACATATGATCTTAACACGGAAAGTGAAGAAACGAGCAAACCTTAGAGTTCAGTTAACTGAAATAATCTGCTTAGATGTTCTTTCTTTAAAAGAAATTAATGGTTCAATTGTTTTTAATCAAAATAGTTTAATTGTAATTAACGAGTGAAGAACAGTGAAAATGCTGTATGAAAATGGTGTATGAAAATGGTGTAGGAAGGAATGTCAGTGACTGTTTTGGCAGATGATGAAACATGTGATATTTAAAGTTACTAACAAACCTCAATGTCTTCTTCTAAAGGCAAAACAGAACAAAACATCCAAAAGTCCTTTATTGAGCTTTACGCATCCTTTTAGCTACAGAGGACCTGTGGTGATTCAAATTATTAAGGACACAACTGTTGGTGAGCATTGATATTTTGGAGTTCAGATTGTCTTTACTTTTTCCCCAGTAACAATCTCCTCCTTGATCTGTATTTTCCTCTCCTCCTTTTTCCTCCTCTTCCTCTTCAACTCCACTTTCTTCATCACTGCGCTCATCTTTTTCCAGCTGCAGGCACAAGCAATTACAAAGGCTAATTATCAACTTCTGCTTAAATAATGCTAAATTTACTGTCTTACAATCTGTTCTAGTCTTGTGGCAGCTTCTCACCTTGCCTTTCAAGAACTTACAGACCATACGCAAGATCAAGCATGCCCAGAAGATGTGTAGAACCTGCAGCACCATCAGCAGGATGTTAAAAAAGTAGTAGCCAGGGAAAGGCTCAAACGCCTCCATGGACAGTAGCAAGGTGTTCCGAATGATTCTGTAAGAAATCAAAGAACTGAAGTCCTTTTCACCCACACTAAATAAATATATAGAATAAAAAAGGAGGGTAAAAAGTGATCTCACTTGCTGGGGAAAATCACCAGTCGGGTCACAAGGAAGACCACAGCAAAGACAACAAACAGAGAATCGCACATCTTCCTCCAGCCGGTGCCGTAGTTGAACATTTTAGCTGACTGTAGAATGAAAAATTGGTAATAAATAAAAAATCCATCATAAAACTGCAGCATCATGTAATGCAAATAACCTAGAGGATAAAAAGCATAGCATAGCATAGCATAGCATAGTTTATTTATATAGCACATTTAAAATGCAGCATGGGAGCTGCCCAAAGTGCTGCACAGCACAGGCTAAAACAAAACACAACCATTACAAAAAAAAGAGTTGGATCTGTTTTAGATTTGGAGGGTAAATTCAGTTCAGTTCAGTTCATTTTTATTTCAGACATTTCACACATGTATCATTACAAAAGCTGATAAACTGGTCAAGAGAGAGAGGACATTTCTTAAAAACATATGTAGGACCTCTAACAATATGTCCGACGAGTCATGGAGCAGCATCACCAAGGTGCCGATGCGGATGTAGTTGGCACAGTAGGAGAAACTGAGCAGGTAGATGGTAGCCAAGTGATGGATCACTTGTTCCTTAAAGTCCTGGCAATGAAAATTTACACAGAAACATGAATAACCTTCAAGTGTCAACAGACCTTCCCATCCTCCAGTCACTAATTAACATGTGCGGCTGCGCTTTCTCACTACAGCAGGAATAAAGTGAGTGAAGCATGAAATATAGGTGAGCTGGAGGTAACAGTCCTTTAAAGGGCAAATGCAACATTAATCTGAGAAGGAATGGTGACATCTTCACCTTCCGTTTGATGTCCACAGAGATGCGAAGCAACAGAGAGCCATAAAAACCCAACTCCAGCATGTAGTACCAGAAGTGAGCTCTCTCCATGGGCTGATGGGGAGGAAGTAACAGAAGGTTTATTAAACACTGCCATATTTTATTGTGAAGATTTAACCTCCAAATCCTGAGTTATAATGTCTTGAATTAGCAATTTTTACAATTTGCTTTAAAGTGACAGTGTGTAGTTTTTACCATTAATCTCTGGAAATATCCATCAAAACGTTGTTGTAAATGAAATAAAAGATGCCCAGTTGTTGAAAAATATTGGCGGTTTCATAACACATAACCATAAAAATCTGTTCTAAAATACATGGAGCAGGTCTAAGTATCTGGGCGGCCATGTTTCCTTCTACGGAAGTCTGTGAGGGCAAAATGCATTTACTGATTTGTAACAAATGGTTACAAAACTTTCACCATTAATAAACATTGTTGCTTTACACATTTACCTCTTCACTCGTTCAATTCAATTCAATTCAATTTTATTTATATAGCGCCAAATCACGACAAGTCGTCTCAAGGCACTTCACATAATAAACATTTCAATTCAGGTCAGTTCATTAAGCCAATCAGAAAAAATGTTTCCTATATAAGGAACCCAGCTAATTGCATCAAGTCACTGACTAGTGTCAGTGACTGTACAGCAATCGTCATACTAAGCAAGCATATAGTGACAGCGGAGAGGAAAACTCCCTTTTAACAGGAAGAAACCTCCAGAGAATCCCGGCTCAGTATAAGCAGCCATCCTCCACGACTCACTGGGGATCGTTGCCAGTGATGAGAGGGAATCTGATGTTCTTCTTATTTTGTTGGAGGTTGCACTCCCAGGGATTTAGGTATCTACTGCCAAACCTATCGCCTGGGAAACCACACACTGTCACGTTAAGACTTTAAATAAACTAAAGCGTACATTTGTTCTGGTGAGTAATTTGCTGATTTGAATAGTTTTTTCTGTTGATTAGACATCGTATTATGTCAGATTTTTGCATTGCTTTGTTGGTTTATCATCTACATGTGCAGCCTAGAGTGGAGCTACATTACCCCTCAGACTATAAACTCTACTTTGTGCACTCAGGCTCCTCCTCTGTAGCTGCAGTGAGATAACAGATAAGTTTCCAGTCAAGTGCTGGAGTTGCTCCAGGTGTATTAAATAAAATTACTTAATGAAGGCTGCAGGAATCAGCGCACAGCAGCTTCTGGACTCTAACTACACCTCCGTTAAATCAGAACATGCACTATAAATCTAGGGTCTAACATCTAAACCAAAAGGATCATTTGTTTATTTCACAGAAAACATCAGAAATAAAAGAGTACACTAGAGAGATGCTGCATGTTCACCTGAACTGGATATCGCCTCCAACATTCCCTGTGATCCCAGAACCAGGGCCTCTGAGCAGGGAGGGTGAAGAAATGAACCCAGAACAGGTAGAAACGCATGGAAGAACATAGTAGCAGTCATTTTTTAAATAAAATTCATTAGCTTTAACATACAAATTTCAAATTTGAGTCAAAAATGTGTTTGTTGTTACTCACGTCGACTAAGCAGGCCAGTCCAGCCATAAATGCTGCGAGGTAGAAAAAGAACCTCCAGCTGTGGACAGATCAGAGATTTTAACCAAATAAAATGCAATTTAATGACAGGGGCATGTCAAGAAATTCACCTTGATGACTATACTTACGCAGCTTCTGCAAACTTCTTGGTACGACTGGGCCTGTCTTGGTTCCTGCGGCGCCTGAACCAGGTTTCAATCTGTCTCTGGGTTTTACCGCATGCCAGCATCAGATGGATGATTTCCCTCTGGAGCAGCAGAAAATACAGAAGAGAATGATAGAAAAGAGAAGCTGACAGATAAAGGCTGAGTAACAGGTGGGGTGATCTCTGTGTATTCTCCAGTCTCAACATGAAAGAATTAAGCATATTTTTAATCCTATGCTATAAAAACCTAAATGAACTTACCAAATGAGAGATTTTATTGGAGAATTTCAAGTTGAACTACATGCCACAGGAGAGTGTGTTTGTTTCCCCTCGGGCTAAGTTTGTTAGCATCATGCTGCTCACATGTCAGGAAATCATCTAATCAACAACTAACTGAATATTCTTGCATTTGAAAGGCTTGAAACCAAGAAACTGGAGAAAAAGGACAAGATAAAACTGCATGTTACTGTGGAGATCATTCATTATATAAAGCAGCTTTTCTCTCTGCGCTCTCAAAAACTCAGATTCCCACATCTATGGCCTTATGGCCGACCTGATCAGCCAAATCAGAGCCATCTGAGCCCTTACACCTGCGTTAGGGACCCTAGAGGCTCCAGAGACTTTGCCGGTAGAGTCAGAGTGCTGGCTGGCACAGATGCAGGCTAAGTAGTGTTAGATTCTGCCTCTCACATGCTGAACATCTGGGCCAGACTCACCCTGAGCTATAGCTGAGTATGCTTGCTACTCATCCTGGTACTTCACTAACAGTGGTGGAGTTTGCTTCTGGGCACGAAGCTGAAACTAAACGTTATGTTTATTTTTTTAATTCAGAAGTATCAGCTGATCCACACACTAGGCGGAGAGAAAATCTATTAAATCAAAAAATCCTACAACTTAAATTTTCTATGAAGACATATCTTGTTTCACAGAGTCAAGGACAGAGTTTTATGTCCTGAGTGGAGTCAACTGGCCTCTGAAGAACTCACAATTTAGATTCTTGGAAATAACTGCTGCCAGTATAATGCTGCCCCAAGATCTTGATAACAAAAAGTTAGAAGTTTAAAGGTGCAATGTGTAACAATGAAGTTAGAACCACATCCTGTGGTCAAATTTGGGTACTGCAGCTCAATTTTCTAAACAAAAAGTCTCTCTCTCACTCCTGTTCCATGAGTTTCAAGGCAGTCACAGATCAGCACCAGAAGATTCTGACAAGCGAAGAAGAGTCATACACAGTAAGTTGATAAGTAGAAAATACATAATAATTTCTGGTGTTAGCTTTCTTGGGTGGTTTACAAGTGTTGAGTGTTTTCACACACACACTGCTACAGCTGTTGCTGTTTGTCCCAGAAACCTGAAGCTGCAGATGACAATCGGTGGCCTTCCACCTCCTCCTACCTGCACAGCTGCACTCATTTGGACTGATCACCTCCTGAGCTACATAAAAGAGGGAGCTGCCAGGGGGAAGGGAGAGACTAGATCTGTGCCAGTTCTCTCATGTACTCCATTAGTTTAGTGTTTTAATGGCTTCTAAATGGGTTTTAGTTACGCTTTTAAACTTGGTGAAGCTTAAGAGCTTTAAGAGGTTTTTAACAGACGAGTGACCAGAGAGCTGGCTTTCTCTTTGCTTCCAAACTTGTGTATAGTCAGTGGACTTTGTTTAGTGAATGTTTAGGAGCATTTCTATGTCTGTTTTAAACATAAACCTGTGGCCATTTTAACAATGTGATTTAAGTACTTTTAGATTTGGAGCTTTGTGCCTTTTTTAAATCATAAAATAAAAACCTTTATTCAGAGGACGTAACACACACATTTCATTCTAATATCGAGTCGTTGGATAATAGCTTGAGATATTTTTAGAGCCAACTATTTGTTTCTAATTCATCGTTAGCATTGTAAGCTCAACTTTAGCATCTAGTCTGGTTCCTCCAATGTTAGAGTAAAGCAAAAACATGCCGTAACCATCGACATTAATATACTGTAAATCTCCTTTCCATAGGCTCCAATAACACGTTTTTGAGGCCAAATGGGAGGTGGCCACCACCGCCATTTTGACCGTGTCACAGGTTCCGTCAAGCCCAGACAATTCCATAAAAGGGAAGAGAGGAGGAGCTGAGGGTGGGGCTGTAAGGCTGGGATCAACTGACGACACCCGGTCGAACTAGCTGCAAGCTAACCTGAAGCTAACCCTGGCTAACCCAAAGCTAACGCGGAGGTGGAAGCTAAGCTAACGGAGGTAGCAACCTAGCTACAACCGGAGTCAACTGTGCACAACACCAGAGATTCTGAGTCAGAGATACGCTGGGCTGACCGCTGGGTAAAACCAGGTGGAACACAGAGGTCTCCGAGACCTCCACAAGCCGACAGCCGCACAGTAGACAAGCGCTGCTGCGATCTGAGATGCGCAGAGCTGCTGCTGGGGAGAACCGGGTGGAAAGGTTTCCATCCCAGAGCTCCACAAGCCGGCAGCCCGCTCAGCACACAGAAGCCGCAATCAGACAGAGATGCGGTGAGGGGAGAACCGGGTGGAAAACATCGGTCCCCCGAGAGCTCCACAAGCCGTTAGTCGGAACCCAGCTCCACCAACATGTTATATTTCAACCCATTTTCTAAAGTGCAGCATTATGTTAAATGCACTGGGTTTTACCCTATTACATTTAAATTTCATGGTTAAACAGTACATGTTAAAATCTAAGCTCAGCTCGGCAGTGACCTAAAATACATAAATATAATTTTACTTACCTTAAAAAATGAAGTGGAGACTCCTTGGACGCTCTATTAGTGCAATTAATGCCACAGCAAGTCATTTTGTCCAACAATTGCACTAAAAATATCCAAAAAGGAATACACAAACACAGAGACTCAAAATGCCGGAGCAGTTTCCAAGCCAGACTGAGGCTCTACTGAGGCCTTTCCACAGAGCTAGCTCTGCGGTCACGTGGGTCTGATGCTCATTAATTATACAGACTTTTAGGCTTTTAATACACTTAAACAGAAGAGTGAGAAAAAAATTCTCCCCCCTCAGAGTTGTCATGAGTGTAAACTAGATAATTTAAACAAAAAACATGTTTTGGTACCATGTTGTAAACATTTTTATTTCTGCTGTGAAATTGGTATTTTTAACATAGGAGTCAATGAGGATTTGCTCACTTCTGACACCAGCCCCCAGTGGATGAGAGTGGAACTGCAATTTTTGGTACTTTCGGGTTTGATTCAATTTAGGAGCTGCATTGTGGGGGCTTGGCCTTAACTTCTTAGGGGTACAAGAAATAACTTCTGGGTCACTCCGGTTTGCTGGCTTTGGTTCTTTACACAACTCTGGAGCTTTTTGTCCGCTGGTGTCGAATTACAAATGCTGGCAATGCAGCGTTAGCTCAATGCAAACACTGCAACCTCACAAATTCACAGATGGTAAATGAAGACTACGTTCCTCTTTGACCATTGTGAAAAGAGAAAAACTGACAACCCCCCAGCCGGCTGAGAAGAAAATCTGTTTCAGAAAACCAACCTTCCTTCCTTCCTTCCTTCCTCCCTCCCTCCCTCCCTCCCTCCCTCCCTCCCTCCCTCCCTCCCTCCCTCCCTCCCTTCCTTCCTTCCTTCCTTCCTTCCTTCCTTCCTTCCTCTGTGATTGAGACGTTAGACTGTTTTGTAAATATTTCCCTGTAGAATTCTTACATATTGCTCCTTTAACATTTAGTGAGGTTGAAACTAGTCAGATTATCCCTTTTTGTTCAAAATATAGAATGACCTTGTTCTTTTTACTGATTAGGTTCAACTCAGCATGATGCACGATGAAGGAGGTGAAGAAAATGCTTTGAGCTTGATTTTTGGCACTAAAAGAAATACGATCAATTCTAGAATATTTTCATTAATATAAAGGAAGGATTTCACAGTAAAATAGACTCAAAAACTCCCCCCAGTATTTATGATTATGTGATTTTTTTCCATCTACTTACATAATAAACAACATTTAATCTACATTTTTCATGATTAAATTTTTTTCCATTCAAACATCTTTCGAATAACTTACTTAGTCCAGCTGATCAGTGACAGTCTTCAAGGTAAACATGTTTACACCTGTAAAAAGACTTTTCAGACTCACTTGTGTTGGCTGTTTGCTCCTCTGGGTGTAAAAGGACTCCAGCTGCAGGGATGGGGCAGCAGTCACATGCACTGTATTCTTTACCCCCAGACATCTGCCCATGGGTGGGGCCAAGAACCTGGGGACAAAAAGCAGGTTACACAAATTTATGTGTGGGTTAATCAGGACAAACGGATGCCAGGTTCAGCCGAGCTTTACAGACCAGGCAACGCCTGTTTGAGCTGCAAACAGGTCTGATTTTATTGGTTTATTAATTAGCATTTTATGACATTTGAATAATGTTTAACAACACTGGGCTCACATGCTTTTTCCTACTGGGAGAGGAAGAAAAACTACTACAGATTTGGTTCAACCCCAGAAACATACAAGGACGCCTTCTATCTATCAGCGATCTTTAATATAATTTACAAAGTAAAAGTCTGAGGGAAAATACTGCTTGTTTGTTCAGCAAATAACCACATTTATAATTATTTTCCCCTCTGTTCTGCCATACTCTCTAATTCCCCTAAGTCTTTTTTTTATGAAAACAAAGCCTGCCCTGCCCTCCCAATACACCTGCTCATATCCTATTACAAATACAGTCACCAGCATGATACTAAACACTTGGTCGTGTTCAGGAGGAACTGCTGCACTCACTTAATGCTCTTGTTTTTAAACAAAATCTCATTCATGGATGTGTTACAGGTTACAGGCTCAGGTGTGCTGTACCTCTCAAACGCATAGCGAAGAGCAACAAAGCCCAGAGCGAGGGGCAGAGCCATGAGAAGGTCATGGGGTTGAGGTCGCTCAGTGTCCACCAGCTGCTCCATGTCTCCCCAGGTCACACCGGGAGGGAGCCAGTAGTCTTCCCTCCAAAGGTCTGGCAGCAGGTCCATGTTTCTGAGGGTGATCAGAAAAGCCGCAGATCAGCAGAATATGGAGACCCGTTTCCACACTGATGAACCAAATCTGGTGAGAAACAGGAACAGATTTGTTTTTGTAGGAGGCCTCAGATGACACCTTGCTGCACAGGTATTTGTAACAGGGCATCCTACTGGAATCTGACTCCATCTCAACACAAAATATCACTTTAAAGCATTAATTGTTACTTTAGACATTTATATTACTGACAGAAAATCCTCCAGGATGTTATAAACATGAAGAGTGAACAGGACTCATATAAATAAATCCTTATAAATATTGCTTCTATGTTCCAGACTAAAGCACAGTTGGTGTCATGTTTTCCTGTGACTGGAATCAGAGCTGCAGCTGAAGTACAGAGAGTTCAATTCAGTCAGGCACAACCAGAGACATACCAGTCAGCAGCTCTGTGGGAGCGAAGGTTGGTTCAGTCCTGGAGACGGAGGTGAAAAAAGAAAACATCTGTCTGGGCTGTGGTTGAGTCGGAGCTGCTGACAGATGCGCCTCCGAGCCGCTGGAGCCTCACGACGACACCAGCATAGCTGCGCGAACCGCTCGGACACATCCGTCAAGATGAAAATATGAGAGAAAGAAGCGCATTTGCCACTTCCGCTTTCAAAATAAAAGTCTTACCGTCTCTTTTTCAAAATCTCAAATAAATTGAAAAAATACTTATTTTAGCCATGTAGCCTACAAAAATATATTTATACCAACCCATATAACCGATACGTTTGCAAAAACTTCCCTTGAATGCATCCACTGGTTTCTACTTAAATATTTGTTTACAAGTAAAACAAAGTCTCTAATTTAGGGAGGATCCTCCTCAAGCAAAACACGAGAGATCAATCAGAATCAGCACATTTGCATTAAAACTGTTTATAAGGTCTCTACGATTTGTAAATTGACACATTTAATTAAATTAAAGAGCACTCGAATCTTCAAATTTGCATTTAGTTTTATTGCTAATTTCCCTTTTATAGCTATTTTTGAATGTTTTAAAATGTGTTAGTGCATCTGTCGAATGGTGATGAAATTAGACTTTTAGTCAATATAATCTACAGTAAAAGTCTCTCTCTCTCTCTCTCTCTCTCTCTCTCTCTCTCTCTCTCTCTCTCTATATATATATATATATATATATATATATATATATAAATTCTTAGCTCTATTTCTAACAGCTGCAACACCTGTAATAAACCTGTAATTATAGATATATAAATGCAGGTTTATTACAGGTGTTTCAGCTGTTAGAAAAAGAGCTAAGAATTTATTTGTATTTCATAAAAACAATTAAAAGAGAGAAATTGTTTTGAAATAAAACCATGTCAGAGCTTGAGTAAGAGAGTGAGATATTTTATTTAACTAGTAATCGTACAGATGAAATATGACTCTGGCCTAAGATCAAAGTAAAAAAAACTGAATTTTTTAAATTTTTTGAAGCTGAATTAAATATATGACTGGTACTCATGGCAAACCTACCGCAGGCCATCACGTTCCCAGAAGGAAGCTGTTGACGGCTGCTGCAACGATCCACCTGCAGGACACCTTCAGGACTTTAAAGCTGAACAAGAATTTATTGTATTGTAGATAACAAAGGAGCATCAACACTAAAGTTCCTGGAACCACTTGATGATGCGCAGTAAATGTGTGTATGGAAATGACTAACTCAAATGCACAATGATACTAAAACCAAAAATCAAATGCAACATTTTTGTGATGCTTGGAACAGGCTTCATGAATTGGAACAAAAATTTTAAATCCCCTAGATTTCCTACAGCTTTTAATAGTTCAGCCACCTGGTTATGTTTGCAGTGAAGGCTGTGGTCACTCCTTCAAAAACACAACCTTGTCCCAGACCTACATCAACACACACTCACAAACAGAACCCTCTCACCTTTCATCGCTGCCAACAATACACTGCCCGCTTACTTCCCAGAAAAGGAAGATAAAATCACCACTTTAGCACAGATAAGCTGAGCTTGTGGGTCATGCAGAACACTCAGAGCAACAGCTGCACTATGTCTCAAGAAAAGGTGAAATAATCTACCTGTTTACAAGACCTTGTCTGTTTGAGGTTGTTTTAAAGCATGTATTAAAACAACCATCATTTGCATGTATTTGCCTGTGAGATGGAAGTACCCCAAATGTCTGTGTGGCTGTTTTTGCATCAGTGTTGTGGGGACAAAACCATTTAGAGTGCCAAGTATGCATAACTTTCAGCATGTTTTTTCCTGGTCTGTGTTCATAAAATTATAACAGAAAAAATGACACCATGCAGAGTGTCCAGGTGTTAAATATATGAAAATTATTCACTCAGATTAGCAAGTCTTCAGGCAATCTAAGGCAATGTTGTTGTCTCTGATGCAAACTTATTTGCCTAGTGGTGCACCAGTGGAAACCATCATGGGTCGGTGCAAGTGAGTCATTGTCAGGGAAGTAGTCAGAACTCAGTGAGGCAGAGTTAGTCCTATTAAGCAGCAGACTAATGAGGGGATTGGGGTGTGTGTGTGTGTGTGTGTGTGTGTGTGTGTGTGTGTGTGTGTGTGTGTGTGTGTGTGTGTGTGTGTGTGTGTGTGTGTGTGTGTGCTCCGACCATCTGAGAAATGTAGGGCTGTCCTTTTAAAGTATGATTAACAAACCCTGAGTGCATTCTTTGTTCTGTCCCCATGCTGATGCCAAACCAGGATGCTTATTTTTCTTTGTAATCCCCTTCATTCTCTACAGTTTATTAACAGAATACACACACACACACACACACACACACACACACACACAAACGCACGCACGCACACACACACACACACACACACACACACACACACACACACACACACACACACACACACACACACACACAAACGCACGCACGCACACACACACACGCACACACACACACGCACGCACGCACACACACACACACACACACACACACACACACACACACACACACACACGCGTGCACAGGTTAACTCATTAAACAACTCACAAAAGCCTTAAATGTTACTTTTGAATGCAAATGTTTTCTCCGCGTAAAATAGAAAGAAAAATAAAATAAAATTCTCTGTCCTTAACTCATTCTTTGCATTTTGATTACACTCTGCTCCTAATTAAACTTTTTCTAAGAGGCGAATTCTTAAAAATCACTCTTGCGAATCGAATCAACACAGTGAGGGACTTCATGATGACTCTTCTCAGATCGTTCAGAAGAGGGCGCTGTAAACCAGATCTGGGTGACGGATCAGAAACAGACCAGCACTAGAAGAAATAATCATTTTAAAACTTAAAAATACAATTAACAATTAAGTAATTTTCCCCATAAATGTATGTCAGGTGGTGATGATTAATGTGAGAACCAGAATATTACTACAAACTCGGCATGACTGATCTACGCAGTCATATGCGTGCGTAACAGAAACTTTATGTTTGCATGTCTTCAGTTTAATCATATTTTGTGTAACAGTCACAACAAAGACAGAAACATTAGTGAAAGACCTTACATTCAGGAACTTGGGTACACTTGATTTTTCTGTTAGTCATTATCAGTAAACTTAGTCTAAAGCCTCCTTTTAAATCTAAACTTTAAAGAGCTTCATAATTAATGGTCATAATGTGAGAAACCAGATGAGAAAATAAGCAAACATGAAAGATTTCTCCATATTCCTACACAGCTGAACAGATTTGCTTGGAGCTATGAGTGGAAGGCAAAGCAGATTAGAGGGAGGGCATTTCATAATCATAACTTAATGCGGCTGGTTATCAGTCAGCGCTGTGACCCTGCCCACTGAGCCTCTCAAGCCTCTTAAGGGATGGCTGACATGAAATAACAAAAACGCATGACAAAGTGCGCCATATTAACCCACGCATTAGAGATGGAGCTTTTAAAATGAGATCAAGTCCAAATTTAGTGAATATTAAAATGCCAAAAATAAATGAAAACCTGATAGTTTACTTTTAACTTGTCTTTATTGAAAATGATTTCACCTGAGGACCATTAGAGAGGTGGCACACATGCTGCCCAACATCTAGCATGCTGTACAGTGAAAATATATTTTATATAAATCCAGGTTTCCAGTTCCTGGTCAAACTAAAATAAAAAAACATTAACTATGACCTCTTTCTGCTACACATACAATAATTCAACTTTTACTTTTTAACTGTAAAACAGCATTACAAATGTTCACTTCTGTCTTTCAATATTAAATCTATTTTAAATGTGTTTCATGAAAACCTTTATTTTATAATTCAGTAGTGAGATTTGTAGAAACATTACAGAATTATAAAACTCATACAAAGTGGAACTCTGACCATATGCAGAGATTTTGATTCTTGCAGAGTTGGTTGCTAAAACATTTACACACCTCGTGACTCCAACAGGAAACTAAAAGGAAAACATGGATTCTCATGCTTTTGGCTTGGATGTCATGCAAGACATTATTTTTGTGCAACCCAGTCATCAATCGCACATCTTTCTGCAGATCCACACCAGATCTTCATTCATCTTTGCTCTTTACACCATTGCATAATCAAACTGTCCCCTGTCCAGCCCCTTGTGATCTGTCCACGATGAAGACGGCATGCTGCTGTAAGGATCCAGCAAGATCCGCACACAGCGCACCACAAGGAAGAGCAGCAGTAGCACCAGGAGGCCCACAAAACACAGGGCTGATCCCTGTTCAGGGTGACCCGTTGTGGGCTGCAGGGCCGTTGAACCCCTGGGGAACCCGGGCGAGACAGGAGAGGAGAAATCATAATCCGCAACCCAGTAGGGAGTGTCGCTCATCTTGGACAAGAGGGAATATTTTTAGAGGAGAAGCAGCTTTTTACGTGACCTTTGTTATGCGACCAAAAGTCTGATGATGCTCTGCCTGCACATCTTCATTAGAGGGTTTGAAATCTAAAGTCACACACTGAGTTTTAGCTGCCGACTACGCCCACGTGCAGTGTTTCCCCAAAGCCACAGGGCAAGCAGGAAGAACACAGCCCTTATCAGTGGTGCAAATGAAAACACCATCAGGTAAAGTGAGCAGCAAGTCGAGGCGTGATCGGAGAGATTTAATCAGTTGTAATTGGTGTGCGTCAGGTCCCCCTCCTTTACCCTTCTCATGCACATCTCAAGAGAACTGAACAATGTGCATCAATACTTAATCTTGACACTTGAAACTTAATAAACTCGGTTTATTCAGTGTCATTGAACAGAAGCCTTAGCAATGCCTTTATTGCAAATACAAAGTGATGCACAAATCTGGATAAAGTTGCTCAAGATGCTCCACTGATAGATTGCACACCTCGCAGGATGTCAATGGTTCGTCTTGTGCTGCTTAAAAGAACATTTTTGCAATCAGATCCTTTAAATGCTTTGATGGTTCTTTGCTGAGTTGTTGTTTTCCTGAAAAGCTCCTGCCTCTTGATTGTTTGACTCAGCTTGAGGCATCAGGAAATCCTTAGCTTGAGGATTTGCTCACCAGGAAACCTAGAAAAGAGAAAAGGTAAAAAGAGCAGCAAAATTAAAGTGAAAAGTTTTATTTGTTGAATTACAAGCCTTTTGTAAGGTTTAGGGTTATTCTACTATTCCTACCTGTTACCCTTCTAAACTGTGAAAGCGTTCTGTCAGATTTTACAGTTCTTAGAGGTCAAATCTGCCTGAGACAAAGCAGAAGCACAGCTTCTGTCTCCAACTCAGGAACAGTCTGGGATAAGTAAATCAAGCTCAGAAGATGGGGGGGAAACACAATCATAAAATACCCTGGAGAGTCGCTTCACTCCAGCTTAGAAACCCTCACTGTGGCCTCTTTAATGAGCCATGGGAGTGAAAATACATTTCCTGAGGGTAGGAACTCTCCCAAGTCAGCATATTCTATTCCAGGAGGCTTTTTTCTCCCTCCTGACGACCCCCGCAGATCCTCACAAACACACGTTACACTTTCCTCGCTCTCTGGATGATGGGACTAAAGGGCTAAGTGAAGCTTTAATAGGGGGTCTTGATGGGACAACGAGAAGGAAGTGCCTGCCTTAGGATCAATTGTGAAATTGCCCGTGGTTCCAACAGGACTGGAGTGTCCAGAAAGCAGCAAGAAGTGAAAAAGACAAGAGCAACTCTGTCGTCAATCAGATTTATCCTGATTTATTTATGAGCTTAGGAGTTGGACTCATTTTTATCAGCTGCCAAAAACATGACGGTAAAGGTTTGTGTCTGCTTAAATCAATCAGCATTTTTGTAGAGTGGATCAACCAATACACAACAAATCAAAACTTTTTACTCATATTTATTTATATGTTTATTGCTCTGTTTTCTCATGCTACATGCTCGCTTAGTATGAGGATTGATGTAAAGTCACTGAAACAAGTCAGTGACTTGATGCAATCTGCTGGGTTTCTTTAGATAGCAAAGTAACTGGTCATAATGAACTGAACTTTGTGTACTAATAAATAAGTTCAACTGGAATGTTTGCTTGCAAAGGGCCTTAAAAAGACTTGCTGTGAATCGGCGCTACATAAACTTAATTGAGAATTTTATTTAATTATTTTTAGAAAGAAAACGCTAAATTTAAATAAGTTATGGCATTTTTAAAGAAGTCACGAGTGTTTCAAGAGTCATTCTTTGAAAGTAACCCAAGGTCAGAACAACACTAAATACATGTTGTAAACAAAATAAACCAAAAATGTTTGTGAAAATAAACAATATCAATATATATACTGTATGTCACCACTGTGTTTACTGACCAGTGATGTCCAGTGCTGGTCCTCGACCTGACCTGAATCTTTTGGCGATCAACATGCTTCAGAACATTTTGAACAGGTGATTCAATCATTAAACCAGGTGTGTTGGATTAAAGAAGCAATCCACAACCCAGTTCATGAATCTATTTAGTAAATCCATGAAAATTTCATAAATACAATATTTTTTCATTTGAGAGGTGAAGACTAAAATCGGGTGGCTGCAGATCCGTGAGCTCCAAGCCACCGAGCTGCTAAACTTTGCCATCAGTCCACACGCTGTGCCATATGGTCTTCCTCATGGCGTAATACCTGCTTCTATTATTGATTCCTGTGGATTATGTTACTGCAGCTTTGAAAATGTCAAGGATTCAAAAAAATAAATATTAATTGGTCAAAATTTATCATGTAAAAATAGATTTGCCCTATACAGCAGATCTCTGTCACACACCACATTGCAAGTGCTGCGTGGAACTATAATTATAATTAGTGAAGCCATTAAAATGGGAATAGGTTGGAAAACATTTTATTTTAGTTTCTGTTTAAGAGAATTTCAAAAATCTCAGCTTTGAGATATTTTCCTTCTTCGTAAATGAATTTCTGCATGTTGAAGAAAAGCAGGAAGGGCTGCAGATAAAAATATTAAACAGTTTTTTTTTATTCTGATGGCAGGAGATTAACACAGCATCTGATTACAGCAGAAGTGTGTGAGGCACACTTTTCACATTGCAACGTATTTGCAGGGCATTGAACGGGATCACTCGTTCTCAATGAAACCACACGACAGCATCTAACCTAAAACATCTTTAATAAGGTGGCAAGCTTAGAATCACAACAGGTTGAAATTAAAAATTTAGATGTAAAATTGTTTGTTGTTATTACATCATATGGGTGTAAACAGGAGGGTGACTGGACTGAATCAGGACTTACTTCAGTGCTGGTGTCACAGGTCAGAAGATGAAATCTGAAGTTGAGGATCCTGCAGCAGCAGAGGCGTTTCAGCACCAGGGACAGCTCCAGTCGGGTCCTCAGCACGCAGGCAAAGCCTCCGGTCTGAACTTCCTGCTGCACATGCTCTGACTGAAGCTTTAAAGTCTTCACCCCTCACAGAGACCTCCCCTCCCTCCCAGACTGCCCCTGAATGGCTGAGAGTGTGACAGTGACGCTTGAAACTCTTGATGCCAAGCAGTCGCAGAAAGTGACAACTAATCTCAGGAGAATCAGTGTAACTCTCCATTTCCCCCCTAACCCTTTCTATAAATAAAATCCAAGTTGATGGCTCGGGGGGAACTGCCTGCGCTGTAGAAAATGTTTCCAGTGGGATTTTATCTGTTTTATTTACACACTGTGTGCTATTCATTAGTAATTCTGAGGTTGAGCTGATGATCAATAGCTAAATCATATAGCAACATGAATTCATTGCAATGTTTTTTAATTTTGTTTGTGTGGGATTTTTGTGTTTTTAATAGAACATCCTCTTTTTGAATCAATAGGATTTATTTTTTATATAATTTGGGCTTGAGATAATGAGTTATTTAATATTTCCAAGATCACCTATTTGGGACATTAACTTACATTATTTTTCTATTTCACAGATATTTTCTCACTGATTGAAAACACACCCCACCTTAAATGAACTACTTTACCTACTTGAATACGTAGAAGGATCCAGTGGCAGTAACTGCTAAAACTTAACTAAAGACCACGGAATGTCTTCAGCTGTGTGATATTTTAGGAAGAAGCTAATTATCAGTGTGCAGTGTGTAGTTTTGTCTGACTTCACTGTAAGTAAAGCTGAACATGTGACATGATAAAGACATGAATAAACAAGGAACGCCACTTGAATGTGCCTGTGGCTGGACCCCAGATCCATACTGGAAGAAGTCATGTTTTCTACAGCTGAATGAAGACTGAGATCCTCATCTGTGCCCCAGACAAGCTGTTTCCCAAAGTCAGAGACTCTCTTGGTCAGGTTGCTTCTCACACCAAACCTTCTGTCAGGAATCTTGGCGTGACCTTTGACCCAGCTCTCACCCTGGATTCTCATGTCAGTTCTCTTGTTCGCTCTTCCTTCTTCCATCTCAGGAACATTGCTAAGCTGAGTCCCATTCTGTCTCGCTCTGAACTTGAGACGGTTCTCCACACCTTCATCTCCTCACGCTTAAGACTACTGTAACTCTCTTTTCACGTGTCTGAGCAGAACCTCCCTGAACCGTCTACAGGTGGTTCAGAATGCCCTTGCTTGGCTTCTGACAAAGTCCTCCAAACACACCCACATCACCCCGCTTCTCCTCCAGCTTCACTGGCTGCCAGTCAGCTTCAGGGTTCATTTCAAGATCCTGGTTCTGGTCTATAGGGCCTTACATGGGCAAGCACCATCTTACATTGGTGATCTTCTTAGGCCTAGTCCACACGTAGCCGTTTTTTTTTAAAACGAATATCCGCCCCTCCAAAAACTTGCATCCACACCACCTCGTTTTAAAAAAAAAACTGTCCACACGTACCCGGATAAATACGTTGTTAAGGACACGCCAGACCTGTAGGCGGCAGTACTTCCCCCGTTCTTAACCTCGTCCTTCGTCTATGGTCTTCCGCAAGGAGCAGTAATTCTGCTTGCAAAAACAAACAAGCAAAAAGCGCTTGGACAATTGATAAAGCGTGCGCAGCTCTGAGGGCATCCATGCTGTCGGCTAGTGTAAACACAGGTTGCACACGTGATGTCAGCATTTTTTTTGTCGCGGAAAGTGACGTTGCGGAACTTAAAACTCCGGTTTTGTCTGTCCACACGCAGACACCCAAAACGGAGAAAACGCAGATCTTCACTTTGGACGGAGTTTTTAAAAAGATCCGTTTTCGTGTGAAAAAACTCTGTTTTCGTGTGGATGACAGGCCAAAACGTAGAAAAATATCTACGTTTTGGCAGATCCCCGGCTACGTGTGGACAGGGCCTTAGTCCCCACACCCCCAGCAGGTCCCTGAGGTCCAGTGATCAAAGCCTACTGGTTGTATAGCGCACCAGGCTTAAGACCAAAGGTGACAGATCATTTGCTGCTGTGGCCCCCAGACTCTGGAACTCTCTCCCCCTGAGCCTGAGATCAGTGGACTCAGTGGTCTCCTTTAAAAAGCAGCTGAAGACTCACTTGTTCAAGCTGGCTTTTGTATGACCTTCTTCACCACTCTCTCTTTATTCTGCTCTCCCCACCTATTCCACCTTCCTCAGGATCCACTGATTTCCCTCTTTCCTATTCACTCTCTCTTAACATTTTTTTAATCACAATTGTCTATTTTTGCTCATTTTAAATATACTTTTAACCATTTACCTAAATGCTTTTTTGTATTTTTACATTTTTTGTTTTTGTGAAGCGCCTCGTGATTTATTTCTTGAGAGGCGCTATAGAAATGATATTTTCTTCTTCTTCATTATATTTTTCAGACTGCCTTTCATGCGCATCCTCACTTCTCCTGCCTGAAGTCACATGGGATTGGAGGAGGATTGTAACACCACCCTGAAGACGTTCATAATCAAATCACAGAGAGGAGTCCTCCAGTGGGACGCCCACTGTGGTCATAATTAACAAGAACCTCAAACACAAGGTTGTGAAAGTCTGTTCTTCCATTGCTTTTCTTCTTGTTACACAAAGGGTTTCACAGCAGAATGGGTCACACTGTGGGTCAGCAAATTAATGGTAACAACTACACATTGTCTCTTTAATGCGTATGTAATGGTTGGTAATCAGCCACTAATGATTCAATAATGATGACCTAAGCTTTACACCCTGTCCCAGACCAAATGTATGTGCTGATGATTTCTGAATATTACTTAATGTTTGGTCAGTCATTAATACCGAATAAGGAACTAATGACTCATCAATAAATGAAGTCAAATGTTAACTTAAAGGGGATTAAAACAAGCTCAATATGTTGTATAAACATAGCTAAAATCATGTTAGGATATTTTTAAAAAGAGGCAACCTGCCTGGAGAGATGTTTTCCTGTCAGTGTGTGTTAAGCTCCACACTAGTTCTACTCCAAAGGGACACTCGGGGACAACTCTTGATTTCGCTTTTCATCAACTTTTATTTTTCAACTCTGAGATTTGTTGGTTTCAAGTTGATCAATGCATGATTTCATCAGGTTGATAACTCTGACTCTTAAACAGAATACTCTCCAGGTACAACTTAAGCACTTCACTAACATAAACCATAAGTATTCACCAACCACTGGCGTCTTTAAAGTTCATGAGTAGAGCTTGCTGTGCTGTTCCTGTTTGACTGAAGACTGAGAGCCACTTTCCTGCATAGGTGTCTTTTATCAGCAGTCGCCTTTTGTTGGTGCATTCTGGGAGATGTAGTTCTCAGTGGTGGTGGACCTATTAGACATTTACTCAGCTTTAAAAACACACACACACACACACACACACAGAATTTTTCCACCTGTTGTTACCATCTTTTCCTATTTGACAAACTAGGGTAATAAACTGATTATTGTAGGTTATGCATAAATATCAACTTAATTTAATAAACTATGTTTTGATGACCGAAGCAAATTTACAAGTTAGCTGTAAAATTAAACTAAATCACCTAGAATAGGCTGCTTTTACCTGGTAAATTAGATTTGTTTCAGGATAAAACAATCAAGTGTAAAATAAGGAATCATAAGCACACACTCGGGACTTCTGACAGACACAACAGGACCAGGAAGTGAACGCCAGAATAATCTATTTTAGTTTCATCAGGGATAATTCACGTTGTGCAACACAAATGACAACAGCAGTCTGTACAACAGAGCAGTCCACATAATAAAATACTCGTTCAATTCTGTCTTCCTCCTCAGCTTTTACCCATTTTAAAACATAACAGTTTAATAAGACCAACAGATAATCACCAAAATGAGAACTAATCCTAAGACAGGCCAGTTCCTTACCTGTTTTTAAGTCACTCTTGACTGGTCACGCTCTACGTCTCATATGTCTACTTTGTTCTGGTGTGTGTGTACCTGTCATTATAGGTTTAAGTGGACACATTTTGCTTTCTGTTTATTCTATTGTTTTAATGTATTTTCTGTACAGCACTTTGTTCCTGTGCTGGGTGTTTTAAAGTGCTTTATAAATAAATGAACTGAACTGAAATGAACTAATCCCCCACAGCTGGTCCCATGTGATAAAAAAGATAACATCTGATAAATATACAAACAATAGGCTGATACCAAAATAAAGATATAAGTCAGATTTAGATGAAGGCATTGTGCTGAAACATGAGAAAACAGGCTTTTTAAAAACTACTCCTAGAAAATCAGAGAAGTTTAGACTCACCTGGCATTACGAATGTATTTTATAATGAAATATTCTTGCATTTCCATTTATTTGGCCTCTGACTGGTTTTTGATCTGAAATATAACCAGTTCAGTTCGTTCAATCATCCTTAAAAACTACATTATTTTATAAAGGACTGTCACCCGACTTGTTTAGAAAATAATAGGCCCAGTTTGCTGTCAAAGCTCAGTTGGTTTTAGGTTAAATGCTGATATTGACACAAAATGAATATTTTATAAAGTATATGTGAAAATATTAACAAGTACACTTTTCCATACTTTCCAAAAAGAGAATACAACTCTGAATGCTGTTTTTTTTCTGGTCCATAATTTAAAAAAAAGTGAAGCTGAGGTCACACTTTAAACCACTTCACAAACCCACCGAATCAAACATGTATGTTTTTCCACTTCCTGTGACGTGGTTCTTTTAACCTTTGCCACAAAGATCCTATGGATGATCATCAGTAGTGCTGGATGAAGAGATGCAGGATGGTGTTCAGGCGCTTTTCTCAGACGCAATCCAAACTAACAAGCACGGTGCATTTCTCCTCGCTGTTCCCAGAAGTGCACCAGGAAGTGGTCAAGCATGTTCATGAGCAGGTAAATCTTACTGATGGGAATGAGTGCAAACAGCCACAGAGGAGCCCAGCTTCACCTCTTCGGTTAATGTTCGTATACAGGATGAGCAGCTGTCCCAGCTACAGGTTTGTATCCTCTGTCCTCCGTATCGGTTTGAGTTCCAGTTGAACCGTCCCCCCCGCCCCCACCCCCCTCCTGATTCAGAGGATCTGCTCGGTGCTGGAGGCGGAGATGTCCAGCAATCTCCAGGCTGCACTGGGGTTCAGCTCCTCCTGGTCACGACACAAGGCCCAGACGTACATCATCCTCATCACTTTCTCCTGTTGGGGGAGGAGTTCAGTTTAATGAAGGACTCTTCATTAGTTCAAATTTCACATCAACAGCAGTAAACAAAACAATTTAAACAGCTTCTCTCCATGAAACCGCTTAAAAATGCCAAATTTATTTTTTTAAATGTTTTTCAGACATTTAACTTGATTAGCAATTTATCAGACACCTTGCTAATAAGAATATCCATAACCCCACTTGAGTTTTAGATGTAAATGTTTTCATTTAAGTTCTACTTTTTTGTGGCACCTCTATTGCATCAACTAGCTTCATTACAGAATTGCAGTAATTAGACAATGACTGACCGGATTTCCCTCTACAATGTCTCCTTTGGGGCTTCGGATCACCATGACAACCTGAGCCTGGAAGGTGATGATCAGCACCGGGCCCTGGTCCATCATCTTACCCATCGCTAGCTAAAACACAAGAAAACAAAATAAAACAAATTCATATCAATTCCCTTTGATGGTATTTAATGATTACTTGTGGAAAAAACTGAATTACCAAAAATAAAATAAAACAATTCTGGAAAAAAACAAAAAAATTAACTTTTTTTTTTGTTGAGAAAATTGCCAACCAAGAGCAGTGCGACATTAAGTTTGTGGGGAAAAGCGCCAGAACTCACATCTATATTATCGATGTCGAGGACTTTCGACTGAAAGAGGAGTCCCAGAGCCTTGGCCTGCTGGATCGGGTGGGCCAGCTGACTGTACGTCTGACAATCAACACACAAAAACGTGAAACTTCACACAATATCTTGTGTGAGGATTTGTGCATCTGAAAAAGTGACTTTCGGTTTCATCACTACCTAACAAAGACAGCTTTACATTTTCTCTTTGTATCTAGAAGCTAATCCAGCAGCTACGTGCAGCCCATTCTGGTGTGGATCAGGGCTTAAACCTGATTAAATAGAAATGTTGGGGTGGTCGGTGAATAACTTACAGCTTCATAGCACCAGTCCTTTAATACGTCCAGCTCTCCACGGATCATAGCCTGCAGAGTAGACACAGACCATCAATGCAAACCAATCACTTCCACAGCAGCGACCTTTGCTGCAGTCAAACTAGGACTCTGGCAACGTAAGTGTGTATCAAGCAGTCTGAATAAACATAGATTTTAAATTATTCTACGTTTATACATTTTGATGTCTGTACCCAAGCAGACTTTTTAAACTAAAATGAAAAACTAATCACCGCTAAATGCTTCCAGCTCATTCACTTTAGTGGCTAAATTTGCTTAGAGCTTCTAATTCTAACAGTATGAAAATCCTTTAATGAGTGTAAACTGTGTTGCAGTGGGGGGACAACAATGCTCAACTAAGCAGGACTGTTATCAATATGCTCCTCTGTAAAATAAACCTTCAGAGCAGAGTTAGAATGAAACAGCGCCCCAGTGACAGGCGAGTGTTTGCGTTTACCTCCAGGATGTTAGGGATTATGTCTTTCTCACACTGTTTGAGAAAAGTGTCTTTGTCAAAGTTGGGGTCAATCTTCAGGATTTCTGTCAACACTTCAGACATTTCTGTCTTTGAAAAAAGGCCACCTAGAAAAGCACGTATTGTTCATGATATTTATATAAAAATGACTGCAACACAAAGCATATAGGGAGCCCAAGTCTCCTCCCTTTCCGGTCGGCTCATGGGTCCCTAAAGAATGCAAGTGAACGGTGCTAAGAGAGCTATTCTCTAATCCGCTTTCCCTTACACTCTGAATCCCACGTTGCACTTGAATGTAAATGAAAAGTAATGTGTGTTTCGACAATGCCAGTCATGTACTTTGAGATTTATCAGCTTGTAAAAGTTTGTAATTAATATGACTACAAACCAGACGTCGGCACGTCACAAGGATGACGTCACCGCAGAATCTCCTCTGCCTCAGCATAGCTGCTACTTAACCAAATGGTCAGATTTATGGTGATAGTTTCCTCCTGAGGGAAGGATTCGAAGTTTGCTGAACTTACAGCCATTTTACCTCTGCTTCGCCCGGGTCTGGTTCGCTGACATCAATTTGGTGATGAGCAATTGTAGTCCTGGATGCTTTTTCACTCAAAACCTAGATTAACTCCACCCCCCCATTCAAAAATAAGTGCATTCTTGGTATCAAAATGAGTCTTTAAACTTCACGGACATCATATGTGAAATGCACGGCACATAACAAATCAGATTAGAAAATAGCATTTTAGCTCCGTTGACTTGTATTCATTTGTTGTTCTTCTGGGGACCCATGCTCTGGAAGTAGACGGGTGTTACTTGGGCTCCCCATTTTTCCTTACTGACTGTACATGAGCAGGAAGAATTACCTAGAAAGTCTGTGACTCTGTCAGTCATAGCTCTGGATGCTCTGATCAGGGCGTTGTCACTTTCATCATATTTCATCTTCATCTCAAAGAATCCTGAAGGCAACAAAAAGACGTTTTTAAAGGTTGGAGCATTTTTGGTGACATTTTTAGACAAAGCCGGCTGTTATGGAGGATGCATGGTATAATATGCTGCCACCTGTTGCCTTTAAATAATATTACACCTGTAATGTTGGTCTAATCCATGGTCTAATCACACTCCCCAGCCACTTTATTGGGTACACCTTGCTAGTATCGAGTTAGAACCCCTTTTGCCCTCAGAACTACGTTAATTCATAGATTCAACAAGGTATTGGAAATATTCCTCTGAGATTTTGGTCTATAGACATGATGGCATCATGCAGCTACTGCAGATTTGTCAGCTGCACATTCATGATGCAAATCTCCCTTTCCACCACATCCCAAAGGTGTTCTATTGGACTGAGATCTGGTGACTGTGGAGGCCATTTGAATACAGTGAGCTCATTGTCATGTTCAAGAAACCAGTCTGAGATTATTTTAGCTTTATGAAATGGAGCATTATCCTGCTGGAAGTAGCCATCAGAAGATGGGTACACTGTGATGGACATAGTCAGCAGCAATACTCAGGTAGACTGTGGCGTTGCAACGATGTTCAGTTAGTACTAAGGGGACCAAAGTGTGGCAAGAAAATGTCCCCCACACCATTACACCCCCACCAGCAGCCTGAATTGTTGATATAAGGCAGGATGGATCCATGTTTTCATGTAGTTGACGCCAAATTCTGACCCTACCATCCGAATGTTGCAGCAGAAGACTCATCAGACCAGGCAACATTTCTTCAATCTTCAATTGTTCAATTTTGTTGAGCCTGTTCTTAGCTGACAGGAGTGGCACCCGTTGTGGTCTTCTGCTGCTGTAGCCCATCTGGTTTGATGTGTTGTGCGTTCAGAGATGCTCTTCTGCATACCTTGGTTGTAACAAGTGGATATCTGAGTTGCTCTATCAGCTCGAACCAGTTTGGCCATTCTCCTCTGATATCAACAAGGCATTTCCGCCCACAGAACCACCGCTCACTGGATATTTTCCCTTTTTCGGACCATTCTCAGCAAACCCTAGAGATGGTTGTGCGTGACAATCCCAGAAGATTAGTAGTTTCTGAAATACCAGCACCAACAACCATGCCACGTTCAAAGTCCCCAAAATCACCTTTCTTCCTGCAGCGGATCGTCATCAACATGCCGAAATGCATTGAGTTTCCAGCATGTGATTGGCTGATTAGTCATTTGCATTAACGAGCAGTTGGACAGGTGTACCCAATAAAAGTGGCGAGTGAGAGAATGTATATACATGTGCATTGGTGCTGCCTACTGGAGCTGCCATAGTGGCCTGCCTCCATCTTGGATGGGCCTCCATTCACCCCCAGTGCATTTATTTCTACTGAGGAAGGTGTGTATTGAACTTAAAAAATAAAAAATAAAAACACACACACATGTATTATGCTTTTCACAAAATCAGACATGTAGTATGTCATGATAGTTAAAATATAAATACAATAAACAAAAAACATTTAAATAAAAAATCCCAACAGGTAGGCTAGAAAAGTCATCAGTAATCCCACATGATCTATTTTCAAGAGTGCACTGGTTGTTGCCCACTCTGTTGACTCCAGTTGGGTTTGGAGAGTGAGAAACCCATCCAATATGGCGGTGATGCTGTTGCTCTCCAGGCCCAATAGCACATCTACATATTCATGTCTATGGGTCTACTAGTCTGGGAAAAAAAACTCACTTACTATTAAAAACCACATTATTATCCTTGAAGTCCTTCCACTGCTGGTACCATTTTGAATCTTTATGCAGAACAACACCTATAGCCTCCCTACAGCACAGAGTGCAGGAGAACACACACATATGAAGTTGTTGACAGGTCAAATACAGACACTATTTATTACTGCATGTTGCAGTGAAAGTGAAAATACTTCTTTAACTCACTCGTTGGCCTCAAATACTCTGGTGTCGCCGTCTGCCGTTTTAAATGAGAAATCACTCCTCATCCTCAGCTGAGACGGAGCCCTGTAAGGGCTGCCGTCGTCGACACGGATCTCCTTTTTCATTGATTCTACACCCTACAAACAAGTTGGTGGCTTTTAATAAAAACCATTAACTCCAGTCACAATCTGAGCTTATAATTCAACAGAATCGACGGTGTCAATTGTTGATCTATAATTAGAGATGGCAAGGCTAAATCAAATGAGTTCAGAAGTCCAGAATATTTGTGTTATTTCTCAGTGAATCAATTAAAGGCCATTTCCTCAGCCAGAACATTAAGACACAGAAAAGAGCCACAAATGAGTGATGTGAGCTGAAAATCATTCTACAAACAATCTGCAGACAGATGCTGAATCTTATATACAACATGTTTTTCTTTTCCTGACCTGTGAGATGGCTCTGAAGGCGCTGGTCCTGCCCAGTTTTTCTCCACCTTTAGAGACAGACTCAGCAGAGTGCATGGCTGTCTTGGTCGCCTCTTCCACGCCCTCTTTTAGCTTCTTCCCTATGTTGGAGCGACTCACCTCCTCAAGGCCCTTCAGCAGAAAAGCAACAGAAGAAATAGGTAAGATATCAAGTGCACAGGTAATTATACATTGAGGGAAATTTGAGGTGTCTGTTGACTAACTGCAGTGCTACTTTTGACCCGCATTATCTGTGATGACTTATTCTAACCACTTACCTTATTAACCGTCTCTGAAAGAGAGTCCAAAGTCTTTTTAAACACCTCAGATGTCTTCACTGTCTCAGCCTCAATAGATTTCTATTAAAAGAAAGACAATAAATTAAAAACTCAAACATCAACAAGCATAATCAATTTTATATATAAATATAAGTCAAACTAAATCCTCACATATTTCCTACGGGCCTGCTGAAGGGCATCAGATTCCTCGAGCCTCTTGGCCTCTTCTCTGAACTTCTTGATGTTTTCTTTCATCTCTTGATTCTTACCAAACTCCTGACGGAGGTTTTCAACAAACTCTCCCAGAAAACCTTTACGTCCTGAAGAATATCGGACCTAAAGGAAAAACAAAAAGACAGACTTTAGTAGAACAGGGAAAAACTAATGAGACTAATGTAAACAAATTTGTTTTCAACTTTGTGAAATAATATGTGAAAGTAACAGCAAAAGGGAGATGATTGTGAATACCTGCATTGCTGCAGCAGGACCCCTGTGTAACCTGAAAGCATCTCTTCTCCATGTCGTAGAGACCAGAGAACGAGTGCAGAGCACCATGGCATTTCTGCCAAAAAGCTGCAATTCAACAATATTGTTAGTCAGCAACCAAATCAGTGATTTTACCCTCCCCACAGCTACGACTTGTCATCATGTAGGGGGAAGAAAAACAAGTCAGAATCCCCCCCAAAAAAGCTGATAATACTTTCAACAACAATACTATTCATTTGAAATACAGTCATTGTGTGTTTTTATTAGTGATTGAGGATACAAGTGAATCCTACACGTTCTGAGACTTGGTCACTGAGACATAGTTCCAATTATTATGACAAATTTCATTTTAAATATTTGGATGGGATCGTTTAAGTACTTTTATAGAGTCAATCTCCCATGTTTAAACACGCAACAAGCAACAACAAAAAATCATTACGCAGCACAAAACTGAGGCCGAGACTTCATATAAAACATGTTTGTGTCAGTTTATCGGAGGAAACACTTAACCAACTGTTGAAACAGCAGCTTATCTAACCTGCAGCTCGTGAATAAGGTCGTTTACTGCACTGTCCTCCAACAGGCTCAAATTTAATCCCAGAATAACAAACCTGATTTAATCTGATGCAACAAGGCCTGTTCTAACGGACATTTCGCGCTTTCTGTGTAGAACTGACACATAAAAATCACGTTTACATCACTAGACATATGAAAGGCTGTCTCCAACAACTTAAAGATCAATTTCCGTTCATAAAATATGTGCCGAAGTCCTGAGAACAGTACAGAATGACATGAATGAGTGTCTAACCTCGTAACACCGACACACGGAGGCTGCCATCTTGCTCTTCAAGTAAAAGCACGTGCGTCTTTGCGGCGGCAGCTGACGTTCTGTTTGACCAATAGGAGCAGGAAATGAGAAAGAGGGCGGGGCCAAGCACCGGAACAAATTTAAAGGAAACTTGCAACTGCTGAACTGAGTTAATTTCAGACCTGTTGATTACAAAAATCAGGTCTGGATTATACGTCAATCTCTCTCTCTCTCTCTCTCTCTCTCTCTCTCTCTCTCTCTCTCTCTCTCTCTCTCTCTCTCTCTCTCTCTCTCTCTCTCTCTCTCTTTCTCTCTCTCTCTCTCTCTGTGTGTGTGTGTGTGTGTGTGTGTGTGTGTGTGTGTGAAACCCAGCTGAATGCATTTTGCCTTCTCTTATCATGTTTGTCTGTGTGTCCAGGCCGTTCAGGCAGCCTTTTAGCCCCCTGAACCGTGATGTCATAAATTAGTGATGTGCCTTCACTCTGCTGATATGGCCTAACGATTCATGTTGTGGATATAACCTTTTTTGACCTTGAAAGGTGTTGGGAGTAGAGTGTATGTTATCTTTTATCCTCTGTGGAGTTGGTCCAGATGCTAAAAGCATATAAATAAGACATCTTGTCCAGCAACGAGGGGATGCCCATTTGACCCTGGGCAGAAGAAGAGGGAGGGGTAATCATGAGCCATATCCCCCTCTACTGACCAATGGCTATGAAGAGGAGCGGATGCAATCCCACAGGAGGAGGAAGGACACATGACCAGGTGTGGATCTTCAAGCCGGAAGTTTGAAGGCAAAGGACTGTGTGGAAGATGGGAGGGGCTGGTGTAATAATAAAAGTCTGTGGAGAGTGGGGTAGGGAGGACACCATAGACTGTACAGGACACACACGGTGTGAGCTGTTGATCTGAAAAGAAGTTTGGAACCCGCTGTGTCGGGATTTAGTTTGGAGTACTCTTTTTTCATCTTTTTGGAATAAAACCTTGGGTTCTTATTGTGAGAATTATTGTGTGTGTGTGTGTGTGGGGGGGGGGGGGGGGGGGCTCGAGTAGCTTGTACGGGATGCGGTGGCGGTGATCGAGTCGGTGAAAACTCTGCTGGTGATTGATTCAGCCCCAGGGGTGTAATCTGCGGTAATTGCAGCAGGAGGGGGAGGGACCGCGGGAAAAAAATCACTGCTAGCAGGGGGGTGGCCCAACACGGCCACAGTGACAATAATAACGACGATGGCTGGGTTAGTTTGGGAGAAGAGGAACAGTATTCCAAGTGGATCAGGCATTTTGATGAGCCAGTTGGATACTGTGGAGGCAGGGATCTGTCAAATTCAGAACACATTGATTTTCTTTCTGTTTTTTTGGATGAGGAATTCTGAACCCTCATCACAACGGAAACTAACCGATATGCTCACCAGTATTTAGAGAGGGAGGAACTGAAATCTAGCTCCAGATATAATGACTGGTATGAGTTATATATGTCTACATAGGAATATGTATATGTGTACCTTAAACAATAACAACACTAAACATAAAAAAATTCTGCAAATGTGATGCAATCCAATATGGCTGCCACCTGATGGCGTTATAATATGCAAATTATGTGAGTGAATTTGTTCCTATCACAAAATTTGGCTCATACTGAAGATTTTTCTAATTTACAATATTCCTCTATCTCTAAGCTACAAGCTCTTTAAATAGTGATATAAAAAAATCATGTTTTACTGAAAAAACTATGGCGCCTAAAGTGTTAGCATCCCACTCCAAGGTGTGGTTTAGGAAGCAGGAGAAGCAGAATAGAGTCATTAACCTGAGCGTACATGTGACTGAGGGTGTGTTGTGAGTAAACCGAGTCTCCCTTGAGCTGCATAAAGTTGGTTTTGCCAGAATCAGAGTCTAGGTTATCGTTGATTGCTAATTAGCTCCTACAGAGTGAGGGCATTTTAAAGAGTGGCTGTTGTCACGCCCACGCACATAGAAATATAAGTCAACCCTGGGACATTAACATCTTTTAAAGAGTGAGGCTAGCCTGGGAAGATGACTTGTAACAGCAACCATAACGATGAAAAATTTACTTTTTGTAAAATAATGATGGTTTTAAAACTACATATGATATAAAGGAGAGGAGATCATTTCAGTAAAAAAAAGGATAAAATTAAAGTAAAATAAAAAAAGAAGATAAAAAATGTTGCAATGGGTGTTAAAATAATATGTTGAGGCAGAGAGTAAGTTCTAATTGGTTTAACATGTTAATTAGTTTATTGACTGAGAACGATTTCAACACAATAAATCAGTTTGAGAAACCAGGAATTTATTAAATATACAAATAATCCTTGAAATAAAATAAAACAAGCATGAAATAAAAATAATTCTAAATTAATTACAGATTTTGCTCTCTTTTGTCCTCTTTCTGTCTTTAGTTTTGGTTGCATATTTTTCAAAAGACTGAATGGCCTTTTCAATACAGCCTTGAATTTCAATTATTTATGTTTATACACAAATCACTGCAAGATTGTGTGTTCATTGTACGGGTATTTGTTTAATCACGCTCCAATTTAGCTTTTATTAAATTGTATTTTATTATTTATTTTATTCAAGTTTAATCTCCACTGAGTTTATGTCTGTCCAAAAGTCACATGTTGGCTATATTCCATTGCTTTAGCATCTGATTGCTTTCATAATGATGGGGGGGGGGGGGGGGGGGGGGGGGGGGGGGGTGTAGTTAAGTAATATAATTTTATTAATTTCTTTTTGGACATTTAAGTTAAAAGGTTATATTTAAAAGTAAAAAGGCTTTCAAATAAACAAGATGTGTTTAATTTGATAAACAACCACTCATTAAAATGGACCTGAATACAAAAGTGGTATAATCTGCACTTATTGTGGCAATGTTTATCTAAGTCAGCACATTTAACACAATATCTGCAGTGTAATTTATTTGTATTTTCTGTCATTTTAGTTTTCTTTTGCTGGAATAAATGTTATCTGGAGTTAAAAGTCTTTGTTTGACTGGTTAGGTAGCGGAAGAGGAACCAGCTGGCTGACAGGTAGCCAATCTGCTGGCATGTCCATGCGTGGCGACCCCTAGAGACAGGCATGTGAACTGCAGGGACTCCTCCCCTCCCTCTGCAGAGTTGGGAGCCCAGTTCCCCCCTCCCGTTTGTGAGACCAGCTCGCTTTGACAGCCAACACTGGCGCAGAGTCTCAGCCTAAATCTTTACCACATTTTCTAGCATAGAGCGAAAACTCAGACCGACTCTTTTCACTCATCCTCTTCCGGAGAAAAGCGCTGGAGCGGCCTCGTCTAGAATGGGGAACAGAGACGACGAATACGATTTCTTGTTCAAAGGTAAAGAGAAAAACCCGCATGTGTTTTCTCCTATATAAACAAATATATTTCCAGATTCCTGTGCATGTTTTTTTTCCTGAGCAGCTGTGAGGAAACGGGGTGTTTTCCTCTCCGGCGTCTGCCCGCATCGTTTATTATTACAACACAATGCGTAACGACACAGCGCCTGCAGCTGGATTTAAAAGCAAAGAATGCGCAACCAGGTTCTGTCTCAACCCTTTATCAAACTTTTATCAACTCATAAAGCGGATTTCATGGTTCCAGCCGGCAGCCTTCTTGGTTTCCGTGTGGAGATTGATTAAAGGCCTATTAGCCTTTACCTTTCCTGATCAATAACATCCATCCCCGCATGAGAATGGCTCTGCAGCTCTGAACTTCCTCCGTCCTTGTGCTTTCTAACGATCAGAGAACCTGAGAGGGTTCTACCGAGCCTGGAGCGGTAGATCCAGGGCTTTCAGGTCCAGAATGGCTTCTTTGATCGCATATCAGCTCCTGTGGCACATTAACATCCCGGGCTTGTAACAGCCAAAAGGCCATTTAGATGTAACAAAGTATCCTCTGTGGGCTGAATAGAGCATCTGCCGGAGGCGAGGGACCTCTACCTCTCCCTCCCTCCCTCCCTCTCACCCTGCTGGCCCACCAGAAACAGGAAGGCCAGGGCGGCCCCGAGACTCTCGATTCAGGTTCTGATGGAGCTGTTATCAGCTTCCTGCAGCCAGAACCAGCCAGTGCCGACAGGCAGGACAAAGATCGGCTTCGTTTCCTTTAGTGGAATAAGAGGGGAAACAAAAAGGCTCCACCTCTGCTTCTGAACAGCAGCCCAGTTCCCCCCTCTCTCAAGTCACCTTTACCCACTGACTCAAAATACAAAGCTGATGGTCAAGTCATGACTTTTCCTCCACTTCTTCTGATTTCCGACAACTAATCTAATCAGCTTTGCACCACTGCTTTAGCAGAGTCAGTTTAAATGTCACCAGCAGCTTTTATTCTTTGTCTTTCTTTCTCCCCTTCCTCTGTGTTTGTGTTCCTTGAAATCTGAGATAAAAGATTGCTGCTGAATCAAATTAACATCACATTAAAGCCTTTTGTCTGTGGGGAGACTTCAACAGTTTTTTTGCCCTTGGAGTGTTATGTACAGATAAGCTGTAAAAGATAAAGGTTCACATTCTCTTAGTGGTAAATAAACCTTTCTGCAGGTCATGAAACGAAGCACTCTTAAATTCAAACTTCTCTCTCTCTCCTCAGTTGTGTTAATCGGTGACTCAGGCGTAGGGAAGAGCAACCTGCTCTCTCGATTCACGCGGAACGAATTCAATCTGGAGAGCAAAAGCACCATTGGTGTGGAGTTTGCCACACGCAGCATCCAGGTGGATGGCAAGACGATAAAGGCTCAGATCTGGGACACGGCAGGACAGGAACGCTACAGAGCCATCACTTCGGCGTGAGTCGGTCCTTCTGCTGCATCTCCTCATCATGTCACCTGCAGTGGGATTTCACATGGAGAGTCGCTGCTGACTGGGTCATAATGTTAAATCTGATGAATAAAAGCTAATCCAAAATCCACAGGTTTATTTAATGGGGCCATGTCATGGAAAATTTACTTTTTGGAGCTTTTCGCTATGTGACATTGTTATTTCCTCATGAAAAAAACCCCAAAAGTCTCATCCTCAGACCCTGCTCCTCTCCTGGAAGCTCTGTGGTCTGAGACCTGTCTCCGATGGCCAGCCTAGGGTATGCGGCTTAGGCGACTTCTGTCATGTAGCAGACTTGGTAGTCCAGTGTTTAGAGTGCTCAGACAGATGCCTTACCACTGGACTACCATAGCCAATACAATAAGTGCCTCGTCTAAGAAAATGACCCAAAACATCAGCATGTTTCAGCATTATTTAAAGAATCAGACAACAATCTGATCGTAATGGAGCAGTCAGCACAGATCCGAACCCTGAGCTGAATTGAATTGCA
This sequence comes from Nothobranchius furzeri, assembly GCF_043380555.1. Taxonomy (NCBI): domain Eukaryota; kingdom Metazoa; phylum Chordata; class Actinopteri; order Cyprinodontiformes; family Nothobranchiidae; genus Nothobranchius; species Nothobranchius furzeri. The sequence goes on along the minus strand of NC_091751.1, from coordinate 58,691,014 downwards.
TTCACCATACAGTACAAAAGAAGCCTCCATCTAGTCAACTCATCAGGTTGGAGATGCTCCAGGAAGGTGAAGAAATTTAATCAGACCATCTTGGATGTTCTTCAGAAAGGAATTTTTCAACATTTCCATTAAAAATATCTCACTTTTACAAAGGTATTTATGCAAATTTAATTTGCTATATTTCCCACTCAGACTAGTTTATATGTGTTTCAATGGAAAACATGAAAAATTCCAAGTGCTCATTAACATTTGAGTGGAAATGTGAATCATTAATATCCCTGCAAAGCAATTGTTGCCGCCCATAACGTTCTAATGCCATCTACTGTACATGGAGGGGAGCGGTGAGCTGCACTCTGGAACTATTTGGTGATTTAACCCCCCAATCCAACCCCTTGAAAGCTGAGTGTCAAGCAGGGAGGCATTGGATCCTGTTTTTTAATGTCTTTGGTATGACCCAAATGGGAATCAAACTCCAATCTCCCAGTCGCAGGGCAGACACTACCTCTAGGCCACTGAGCTGGTTGTAAAAGCTGCATGTCAGTTTGGAGTTAGCCTGGTAAAATAAAAATTCTAATTGAACCACATCTTTACACACTCAAAGTGAGTTGTCAGACACATAAGTGGAGGGTTCACGATTTGGGTTGTTCTATTTCGTATAGACGCAGCCCTTTATTGGGCAGTATCCCCTCGCTAATAGCAGCAGGGCTAAATCGATACTCAGACGATCTGGGGTTACAGTACTTAACCATTGTTTTGTGGTTACAGGACCTAGGTACCAAAAGTCATTAATTACTGTGATTTCCTCTGTTTATCAAATTATTGTAGAGTCAAACTGGAGGCCATCTGTCCACCAGCTGAAGCTGTTTACGACTGGATTATGCAACAGGAAAATTACTATTAAAACATCACAGTCCACAGCAGAAGGCTGAAAAACAGGGAATCAAGATGTAACAAGTGCTAGGCAAGAGCTTAAACAATAAAAACAACCAAACAGTGGGTAAAAAATCATCCTGAACAACACAAGAGTATGCTCATACGTAGTTTTTCAACATATTATATGTAACACAAATAATACCACGGCGAATAATTTCCAGTTCCAAACTCAAGGGGATGCATTCTCCTTTTACAGATACTACAGAGGAGCAGTGGGAGCGCTGTTAGTGTACGACATAGCCAAACATCTGACTTACGAGAACGTGGAGCGCTGGCTGAAGGAGCTAAGGGACCACGCCGACAACAACATCGTCATCATGCTGGTTGGCAACAAAAGTGACCTGCGCCACCTCAGAGCCGTGCCCACAGACGAAGCCCGCGCCTTCGCAGGTAAATGCAACATGGTTCAGTTTCAGATATTTCCAGTGATTTTTGCTATTTCCAACATTATGCTTGATTTCATTCATGTTAAAGTGGCAGAGTGTGGTTTCCTGCTGCTAGGGGGCAGTGCATACATTTCAGGGTAGTTTTACACCATAACGCCGTGACTGTCGCTAGTTTAAAAAACATTGTAGTAAATGTTGTTACTTGTGGAGCAGAAAGCAAGCAACTTTGGCGTGACTCTGACGTGACTTTGATGGTCCCTCAGTTAATTCCAGTCAGAGAATGCAATGTGGATTGTAGTTTTGAGCTGTAGTTTCTGGATCTGCTCGGGGTTCCACACCTACCAATGACATCATCATACTACAGCAATACCGCTTGGCCACAATATGTTGCATCTCTTTTTCTATTCTGTTCTTTCAGATATGTTTTAGAAAGAGTTTAGCAGTTTTGCTATTAAATTCATGTTTATTACTGCCTAAATGTTTTTGAACGTGTTAACGTAAATTCCGTAAGTCGTACGTCCAGCCAGTCATCTAGCGTGATGTCATCTACAGGCGCAAGAACCCAAACTGGCCAGAAGGAAATATGGCGTGCCCCAAAGATACAAGTCCCGCGCTTTATGCACTGGGCCCGATTTTTATGGTTATACGTTACAAAGCTGCCAACATTTTTCAACAACTGGATATCATGTCATTCATTTGAAACAACGTTTCGATGGTTATTTCCAGAGATTAACAGTAAAAAGTACATATTGTCTCTTTAAAAACAGTTCAAAGGAGCACAATAATTCTAAGTTATAAAACTTGTGTAGTTCGGTCATGCAACTCGATTGGTTGACTGGTGTAAATGGGTTTACTTCATTATGTGTTTATAAGATTTGTGCTTTTGTTAACCCACAGAGAAGAACAATCTGTCATTCATAGAAACATCAGCCTTGGACTCAACAAATGTTGAAGAAGCCTTCAAGAATATCCTAACAGGTACGATCATACAGAAGCTACACCATACACACTGGAGCAGGAGAGGGAAAACACGTTATAACCAAAAATGAGTCAAGTTTGCGGAAAAAATGGTCTTTTCTGCTTCAGGAAGAGTCAGTTACCATGGTCACAGACTTGCCAGTTTGCAGATTTTCCTCTACAAATTCTGTTTCTCTCCGACTCTTCCTCCTACTGAATCAGTTCCTCGTCCGTGCATGCATTATCAAAGCTCTCATCAGATTATGTGGAACTTAAAAAAAAAAAACAATGAGGTTACAGTCAGACACCAGTAACTGTGACAGAATTACCAGCACAGTTGACATGATGCACATCACCTCTAAGGTAGCTGCTCTCTACTCAACCAGTGTATATATGGAAACATTACTGTAGTAATCATTCTTCAAAAGAGCCAGATCTACACGAAATGGAGAAGACAGCAAACTAATCAGAGAAAAATAATTGTTAATGTTGCAGGAGCTCACAGTGAGGAGGGTTGTAAGACTCTAATTGGCCATTTCCATCTGTACCGGGTCGGCCCGGGCCGGGTAGCCCCAGTCGGCCCCAGCCTGGCCCGGTTGATTCCACACATCCTTGTCTTAAGCCCATGTGGGCTGATTCTACCACCAATCAGAGGCTTGCTCTAATGGAAGGTGTGAATTTGCTGTCAGCAGTGGGTGTGTTCGCCCTGGTCGGCCTGAAGCAGACCCCCTCGAGAAGAGGGCTGAGAATGAGCCTTGGTTGGCCCGGAAAAATACCAGGCCATCCAGATATGTAAACAACCTACGCTACCCGGCCAGGGCTGACCCGGTACAGATGGGAATGGCCCATTAGACTGGATCCCGACAGAAATCTAAGCTAGAACAGATCTATGGAAACTAGCTATAATTCTTTAACTCCAGGATGGTGTCTATTCAAGGATATCATCAGGTCTCGGGTAAACACCATCGATCAAATCAAACGGCTTCAGATGTCAGAGTTGAGATGAAAAGGCATCAAGTGTCAGAAAAAATGTTGTCAGCCTTCAGTTCAGATGAAACACTCGGCTGAAGTTAGCTTCTCATTTAGTGTTTGGTCCATGGGATAAATGTTTGTCTGGCACTTTTTCCTGTTTCATCTAAAGCCTGACATCTGAGGCAACTTGGTTATTGTTTATATCCATAAACGATCTGTTAAGACAGGATGCCAGAGAAATTTCAGCTCAATCCGATGTTAGAGGAAACTTGACGATGAATGGGTGAATAATTTGCAATAGCGATAACTTAGTTACTGAGTTTCCTGGTACCTTTTTAACATTATAACACATTTTTATGTTTTCACGCTTCACTGGAGTAAATAAAAGCATTTTCCTCTATAGTTACCCCTTTCTTTCATATGTTTTAATATGAAAACAACAGTTAACATTTTGTTAGTGACCTGGCTACTCAGACCTTAAAAATGCGATCAGCTGTTTTGTAGTTTGAAGGGATATTCCACACAAAATTAGTTAACAAGTGGAATAAACATTTTTTTAACCAGTCCAGTCATTCTCCTGACTCCTTTCGCTTTAGCTTAGCGTAAAACACCGTAAATGAATGGATCCAACTAGTAGTTTGTGTGTGTATTTTATGCCAATTTGCTAATGTGTGTATCTATGTGTATGGAAGCTGGTGTCTTTGGGGCTGCTAGTGGAGGCTTACAGCTGTGCTTTGCCATAAAGTAGTCCCAAGTCTAAAATGGCACCCATGATTCCTTTGTTACTAATTATTTTCACTTGCAGTTGGTCTGATTATTCAGGTCACCAAGCACATTTTTACTCACATCCATTCATTTACTGTATTTTATGCTAAGCTAAAGCTAAAGGAGTACAACCGGATCAGAAAAATTACTGGGCTGGATAAAAACGTTGGTTTTTTTCCCACTTATCTAACTCTGGGAAATATGTCAACAGACAAAATTTCAATTTTGGGTGGAATATCCCTTTAAAACTTAGTTTTACAATCAGAGTTTTGTGTTTCACTCGTCTCTATGATGAACATACCGTTTACTCTTTGGACATTTAACTTCCTCTTACCGAGGTTATTTCCCCTTGCAGCTGAGTTATTTCATGCTTTTAAGCACTAACCGTGTTCTAAAAAGGTCATCCTGTGAGGTAATAACTGAACACCAGGAGTATTTCAAGATGATGTTTTATTTTTTTCTCTCTTTTCAAAAACAGAAATATACCGCATCGTATCACAAAAACAAATAGCTGAGCGGTCTGCCCACGATGAGTCCCCTGGGAACAACGTGGTGGACATCAGCGTTCCACCGACCACCGATGGCCAGAGGGGGAGCAAACTACAGTGCTGTCAAAACCTGTAACCCATGGCAACAGTGCCATTTCACCTGGGTCAATTATTAGTTGAAATCCACAGTGTCCATATGGTTTCATTTACCCTAGATGCATCTTTATCTGAATCTGCTTCTTCTTCTTTTTTTAGTAATTTGAATCGGTTCCATCATGTTACAAATGATGAGTCCCAGAGAGAATAGTTGGATTTCAGTTAGTAATCTGGCCCAGGTAGTGTCTGGTGCAAAAACAGGACTGAGGGAACAACATATGCAGCTACCACCATGAGTGAAGCCTGATGGCATAGCGGTGGAGCCTAATATGAAACCGTGTAAGTCTAGACGTCTGTTTGGTAGATGGTTATTGCTGCAACCTGGAGCGGCTCGGGTTTTAAACCCTCACCCGTATCAGCAGTCCTGCTTTTGGGCTTCTCTCCTAGTTCAGTCATCATCTCCAAAGTGGTTGTGACGCTGCTGATGCTCATTTCATTTTGTGTAAAATATGTTCTGTTTTGTTTTGATAGCTTGCTCACATCCATTATATTAATGCCATGAAATTAAATATTAAATTTTACAATATTGCTTTTGCAGTCTCATTTTTGTTTTCTAGGAACACACTCCGGGTCGGGGGAGAGGTCCTACCTCAAGTGGAGGAGTTTAAGTATCTCGGGGTCTTGTTCACGAGTGAGGGTAGGAGGGATCGGGAGATCGACAGGCGGATTGGTTCGGCGTCTACAGTGATGCGGACGCTGAGCCGATCTGTCGTGGTGAAGAGGGAGCTGAGCCAGAAATCCAGGCTCTCGATTTACCGGTCGATCTACGTCCCAATCCTCACCTACAGTATGGTCATGAGCTTTGGGTAATGATCGAAAGAAAAAGATCGCAAATACAAGCGGCCGAAATGAGTTTCCTCCGCAGGGTGGCCGGGCTCAGCCTTCGAGATAGGGTGAGGAGCTCTGACTTTCGGGAGGGACTCGGAGTAGAACCGCTGCTCCTCCGGATCGAAAGGAGTCAGTTGAGGTGGTTTGGGCATCTGGTCAGGATGCCTCCTGGACGCCTCCCCGGGGAGGTGTTTCGGGCATGTCCTGCCGACAGGAGGTCCCCGGGTCGACCCAGGACACGTTGGAGAGGTTACATCTCCAATCTGGTCCGGGAACGCCTTGGGGTCCTGCCGGAGGAGCTGGTGGAGAAGGCCGGGGAGAGGACGGTCTGGAGCTCCCTAGTTGGGATGCTGCCCCTGCGACCCGGACCAGGATATGCAGAGGAAGACGACGAGGAACACACATGTTGTCAACCTCTTTTGTATGTTAAAAACCAATCTTACAGGTTTTTTAATATTACTGATTTTAATCACATTTCTGTTATAAAAAAATCATGAGAATCAAATAGGGATGTACTACTTTAAATGTGACCCAAAAGTGCAAAGCGATCAGGTTTAGGTAAGCAATATCAGGAAAATATGTTTAAAATTGGTTTAATTTCTAAATGTTTGGGACTTTTAGGAGAATATCAAATATGTTTCACAAATAAAACAAAACATGAGCCCAACCAGTAAAGGGAGTTCACTCTGAAATGCAGTTAAGCATATTTTTACCTACAGAAAGAGTTTAATGTGCTCTGGCTTCTTGGTTTTCTAGAACGTAGCATGATGCACTGCTTTTTGAGATCGTTTAGCTAATCCAAAATGGTTCGAGTAAAGGCAACTGGACTTCTTTGGTTACTTGAAGATGTTTCACTTCTCATCAGTGCATCTTTGTCAATTCTGACTGGAATATGGGAGAGTAAAGTTTATAAACTGTAGCTGTGCATTGTTTAAAGGTGCAGTATGTAAAAATATACTGATAATTTTACAGTAAGAAAATCCCAAGAGTATGTCATTTTGCAAGGAAGGTTATACTGAAACATATTTCATACCCTCCTCCTTGAACCGTCACCTTATCGTGGTGGAGGAGTTTGAGTGCCCTAATGATCCTAGGAGATCTATTGTCTGGTGGAGCTATGTTGCCCGATAGGGTCTCCCATGAAAAACTGGTCTTAGTTGAAGGGTGAAACAAAGAACGGTTCAAAAGACCTTTCATGGAGGAAAAAACAAAGAGTCAGAGTACCCGGCCCAGAGGGTTACCGGGGTGCCAACCTGGAGCCAGGCATGGGGTTGGGGCCCGTAGGCGAGCGCCTGATGGTCGGGCTTTTGCCCATGGGGCTCAGCTTGAACCGGATACATGGGCTCATCCAAATGTGGACCCACCACCTGCAAGAAGAACATGAAGGGTCCAGTGCATTGTGGATCGGGTGGCAGACTGAGACAGGAGCTTTGGTGGTAGAATCCCCGGACAAGAAAACTGATGTTTTGTAACGTAACCTCTCTGGCGGGGAAGGAGCTGGAGCTTGAGGAAGAGGTTGAGCAGTACCGGCTAGATATAATTGGACTCACCTCGACACATAGCATTGGCTCAGGGACCTGAGTCCCGGAGAGGAGTTGAACACTCTGCTGGAGTTGATCCGGGAGAGTGGCGGTGGGCTTTTTATTGGCGCAAAGACTCACTGCCTTTATGTTGGGGTTTACCCCAGGGGATGAGAAGGTAGCTTCCCTGCACCTTCAGCTGGTGGAATGGGTCCTGACTGTTGTTTGTGCTTAAGCACCAATTAGCAGTTCAGTATACCCATTCTTTTTTTAGTTACTGGGACAATTGCTATATGGTGCTCCAACTGTGGACTCCACTGTCTTGCAAGAGGACTTCAACGCTCATGTGGGTGAAGACAGCATGACCTGGAGGCAGTGGCGTGCCCAGATCTTTTAAAATGGGGTGGCCCAGGCAGTGCACTTCGTTATGCATTGGTGGCACCAAAGGTCATGCTTTTTTTTACCCCAAGCTTTTTGTGGACAAGTCTATTTAATGGGAATTCAGTGGGGTGGCCAATCAGATTCCAAGGGTGGCATGGGCTACCCTAGGCCACCCCCTGAACACGCCCCTGCCTGGAGGGGCGTGACTGGGAGGAACGACCCATCCAAACTGAACCAGTAAATAAATCCATATAAATGATTAATATTTGATATATTGCATTTTTTTACATTAGTAAATAATTTTACATAGTTTTGCATTATTTTTGGTGATAAATATACTTTACGCAACAGAAAATCTGAGGAGCCACTTGGGAGCCAAAAGAGCCGGCTCTTTTTGGTGAGCTGAGCCAAAAGAACCGGCTCTCTAAAAAGAGCCAGAATTCTAATCACTAGGAGCCACTGCTCCTCCGCATCGAAAGGAGCCAGTTGAAGTGGTTCGGGCATCTGGTCAGGATGCCTCCTGATCGCCTCCCTTGCCGGCAGGAACACCTGGGTGTCCCAGCTGAGGAGCTGGCGGACGTGGCCGGGGAGAGGATTGCCTGGGAAGCCCTACTTGGGATGCTGCCCCTGCAACACGGATAAGCGGAGGAAGGTGTGGGATATTTCAGCTGGCTGTGGGGATTGTCAGTTTTTCTCCTTTCAATACAAAGGAAGGAGGGACGTAATTAGTTACATCAGTGTGGAGTTGCTGTGTCTCCTGCAAGCTAATACTGTAGCACCGACAAATCTAATTTGAGGACAGCCGGCAAAAAGCTCCAGAGTTGGTTTAAGTGGTTGCAGTAACCATATTCTACCACAGGATGTAATTTTTACTTCATTTGTACATGATGCACCTTTAATGAGCTTGAAACATATCTGCAATGGCTTGTGTCCTTCTAAACCGTTTGTTCAGCCCCAGTTCAGCAGTCGTAACTAGACCACTCCCCGTAAAACAAGAAAACCACAATGAGACCAGGAGTCCCTTGTGTTTTATTGCACAATAACCCAACTTTCCAGGGGATAAAGCAGGAAGACTACAGTAACACAAAATACTTTTAGCATACGCTGTATACATTGATTGACATCTCAGAACACATTATCCTCCTGCAGATTTACCGAGCACCCACCTGCTCTGATACATGTACTTCTATGGTTGTGTTTTATTTTGTTTACAAATCTGCAGTCTCACAATTCCCAACACTGCTTTTTTAACCGTTTCTGTAAAAATTGCATCTCTTGCAATTTTAAGACATTACTACTGGTCATAGCTAGGCAGCTCAGTTTGTGTGCATTTACACGTGGAGTGAGGCTATGTGCTAATGCACTTTCTGTAACAACATAAAAGACATAATCCAATTAGACTGTGAACACTTTTTCAAAGCTTCAATACGTTTAACTTTTGCATCATTGCACCGCAGTTTTGTGACTGGAGCTAGTGTTATGCAATAATCTGTAACCCCGCCGATAAGTGTGATTAATACATGGAGCCTCTTCTGCTGTCTACACAGAAACTGGGTTCGATTTTCACTCTTCAGACAGAAATGGAAACGCTTTACCTGTAAAATAAAAACTTCAGACTACAGACATGGACAGTGGTAGGAGTGAACGCTGACATCTACTTGTCAAACAAAGAAAAAAAGTAGTATTCACAGCTAGACGTCATCAGTCATCGTTCTTAGGTTCTCCACACAGTTAAGAGTTCACCCATTATTCAAAACCAGCTAAATACATTGTGACAGGGCATGGGGAAATTACAGGTGTAATATGTTTCATATTATACTGTAGTAGCATGCTGAATCTGTTATATCCTGCTACATTAGCTTGTGTCTTAGTATCTGTTAAGTTTATATCACTGACATGAAAGTTCAGGCTGGTTAGTCCGTTTTCCCCGTGTTCACATCCCAGCTCTGATAGTCAGGTGACTTCTCAGTCTTCGTCTAATATGACAATGAAATGAGTTCTTCTCGAACTCACTTTTGTGGCCCATACCGTGGTATTCTTCTTTTTTTTATATAATCAAGTGCTTCAAAAAAGAAACATGAGGAGAAAAAAAAATCTCTTCTCCATCAGGATGGTCCGTATGAAGTGCAAAAGTTCATTGTAATGGTTTTTTTTTAGAGAGTGCTTGGGTGAGCGCTGATTTTAAATACTCCTTCAGCCACCGGTCCGCACTCATACGATGGTTTCATCAGTCATTTTCTTGGTTGACTTGGTCGGAACCGAACGCTGGGTGGTGTGCGCTCCTTTCATGTCAGGCATGAGCAGGCGCACCTTCTGATTGGTCCTCCGCCACTCTGAGTACAACTGACAGTGATACCGAAATGACACCTGAGATTAAACGACACGAAAGGAGGGAAAATAAAGACGGTCATTAATGAAACGCAAAGACAGATGTATCATTTTCATGACTATTTAAAGGCATACTATGAAACTTTTTCCTGTTGTTAAATCATTTTCTTGAGCCAGTATGTGATAAAATGCCTCTTTACAGGATTAATGAAAAGTAATTTAGACCCCCACCGTCCCCTGTGGCCAGAATATTGCACTTACAACTTCAGACTGGCAGGCCACTTCCTGTGGACTTTGAAAACATAAAGCTGATATGTCTTTCACTGGAGTCTGTTTCCTGCATGTTTTAGATCACAGCTGAGTTGTTTAATTTAGTGATGAATCACTCCTGTAGACACTAATGAAGGCTGTGGAGACATTTCAGCTGTTAGATTAAGGTGTTCAGAAGACAAACGCACAGCATGGAGATAGGCTTTGCTTTTGGTCCTACTGGTTTTGCTTTTGGTCCTACTAAACAGACACAAGAGTGCTAAAGGCAAGCCAAAACTGCCAAGTGTGCCTTTAAATAAATGATTTCAGATGATGTTTCAAACTAAGTGTTTTCTTTGTTTGCAAAGCAGTTTGGTTTAAATATACCAGCAGGTAAGAAAACTGGGCAAAAATAAATCTAGCTTTATCTCACTGTGATCTCATTGAGCTGTGCATGTCTGCGCAGGCATGAGGTTTCTGGCAAGCTTTAAACCGAACAACTCCTCTGTACAAAAGCATTTACACTTTTCTAACTCAACATAAATGTCTGGCTTTGGATGTATCGATAAATCTTTGCTAGAACACATAATTTCTCCCCAAATCTGAAAATCTTGCTAAGATGTTATTCTTCATTCAGATCAAACCAGATAAAATCCAAAGGGGAGAGCTAAGCTAATATCCATTAGTCTGCTTCGCTCTTTTACAGATTATAACTGAGAACTGTTTAAATTACCAATGTCCAGAGGATGTAGATGGTGAAGAGGGCGATGGTGAGGGCAATGAGGCCAACAGCCTCGAGCCTGCTTTTCAGTTGCAGGTGGTCCTGGGCTCCTCTCAGACACAGCCACCCAGATATAGCTGCCAGGGGTGTAATTAGAAGAAAGCAGGCCATGTCACAGAGCAACGTGCGCTTCTCGCTGCGAGGTCCAGGATCCTTCAGCCACTGAGCAGCAAAACCAAGATGTCAACCCAAAGTTTACAGCAGACGATACAAGCCTGGTCAGAGTCAGCCTGGCCAAATGGTGCTTTTGTTCATAAAGGATCAAATCAGGATCTAGACAAAGGACTTTTAGGTTTAACCTCTCCTCCATGAACTAATGAATAAAGCTAAAGAAAACATAAAGCATCAAAAATGTCATACCTCACACAATGATTGCATCACTTTCTGATGCAAATTTAGTGTCTCATTTCTAATCACAGACTCTTAAAAATGACTTACAATGTCCTCTCTTTTGTGTAAATGGAAAAAAAGGCAAGAAACACATTCATCCCTGCAGTGACGCCTCTCTAACCTGTGTGAGTGGTTGTGGTCGTCGCTCAATGGTAAACTCTGTGTGACAAAGTTCACAATAGCTGGTGTTGGAGGACGACAGCCACTTTTCCAGGCAGCTCTTGTGTACTTTCCCTAAAGTACCAGTACAGTCACAGGGTGAGAGCAGCGTCTCCCCTCCAGCTCCCTCGTGACAAATCCGACACATCCCCACGTCGCTGTGCAGAACAACAAAACCGCATCAAAGTCAGACATGTGTTAGCCACATTAAGCACAACATTTATTAAAGCCACATGCAAGCCTTAGACTCACATACCTCTGCAAACTCACTGCTTTTACAACAGTAGAGAGTGGGCGGCCATCTTTGGCTGTAACCTTGGCAACGTACTGGGCCTGCGTGGTAGAGTCAGACTCCTCTGACTCCTTGGAGGCATCAGGTTCATTGTTCCCAGAATAATCACAAAGGGAGCCGGGGAGCTGGCAACACCCTGATGAAGACATGGCTCATCTGAGGTCGACAGTGATGAGGAAATTGGTGGAGGCTGCTTCAGATGAAGAACTGATGCTAAACCAGATGTTTGGGATCAGATGCTCAACTGCCCTCTGCTCCACCCACAAGCCAAATGCCTTGGAGAAACTAAAGAGGAAATGGGAGAAAGCAAGACAAAAATTAAAAATGTTAACACAAACATTTATAACATGCATCAAACTGAATGTCCTGGTGATGGAATGCTCATTCCACTGACAGAATAACGAAAATGTGACATGATTAACTGGGTCAATTAATAAGTATTTTTAGATAAATGGTGTTTTATGCTGCCGAGTATTAATTCGTAAGTCCATTAGCAGACGAGACAAATGTATGTGACATTGTCAACAGTGCAGTTGTTTATGAGACAATGTCATTATTATTCAAAACATTTTTAAAGTGATAGTTGTTTTTAAATGAGCACAATGCAGACACACTAAGCAGTTCACATACCGTAAATCCTCTAATACAGGCCCGGGCCTGTATTTGACTCAAGCGCATCAAGCTCCAGGCCTTTATTGGAAGGAGGGCCAGAATTAGAGGCAGGCCTCTATTTCTATTTGAGCAAAATGAACTAATGGTTCGCTGGAGTTTTTGACAATTAAAATTGCGCCCACATTTTCAAAGTTAAACACATTTCTTTTAACAATGGTAGTTTCTGCTTCTGCCCCTCCCCCCCCACCCCCCCACCCCCCGCGCAGCGGCCGCAAACTCACTGATGCGCCTGCAGCCTCTCAGAGTTCCTGCTGCTCTAAACATTAAAATAATTATTTCATTTTCTGTTCCTCACTTCTGATTACCTTCAATGGTGTCTGTTTGTTGCAACCACCAGGTACAAAACTAACTTGTTTTTATTTGACCATTTTTCTGTCCTGTCTGTTTATTATCCTCCTGCATCTCCTCTCAATCCTAAAGAAAAACTGCTACCTGGGTTCATATATATTCACCTCATGAGTTACCTTTGACTGCAGTTCTAAAAGATCTACCAACCGCAAAAACAGCGGAGTGCTCGCTGCTTGCCGGCCGCATCAGTGATCGGTGCGTCACCGGATGACAAGGTGATGCGCCCCGCTCCACAGCAAAACGCATCAGGCGCAAATAAAAGACAGAAAACATTGAAGGAAATGAACCGACATGAACGATCGCGTGTTAAATTAGTTTTTGAGGTGGAGACACCTGATTTGATAATGTTACTGTGGCTGTGCTCAGGACGCAGATCTACCGACCGCAAAAACAGCGGAGTGCTCGCTGCTTGCCGGCCACATCAGTAATCGGTGCGTCACCGGATGACAAGGTGATGCGCCCCGCTCCACAGCAGCAAAACGCATCAGGCGCAAATAAAAGACAGAAAACATTAAAGGAAATGAACCGACATGAATGATCGCGTCAGTACCGACGCTCTGGCACAGCGCGTTTCCCCCCGGAGCGCAGGAGCTTGTCACCTGCTGACAGCAGGCTGCGGTCTTTTCCGAGGGCTTGCCGGTCATTATCACGTGACAGCGACTAGTCAATGACAGGCATAAAGAGTCACTATAGTGAAGTCGACTAGTTCATACAACCCCTATTGCTCCCCAGTGTTCTGCAGCGCACGTTCTCTTTGAACTTGATATCAAATTTTCGCCTCCTCTTTGTCTCCGCACGGTTAAAGTTACCCTCGTGGTCTATCACTGGCAAATCAAAAGTGAGACGATGACACAACCGCCTCCCGTACTTGCTTGTTACCACATTCCACCCGGCCACAATACGAGACCGGCCATTATTCACCTCCGCCGACTCCGACACCGGCCAAAATATGAGACCCGGCCGTTAATTGAATACAGGCCTGTATTAGAGGATTTACGGTACATCAAAAAACAGAAAATGCATAGGTGATATCAGCAAATGTGTATGGCAATTGGCAATTTTGTGTCTTGGTGTAAAACTAATTAAATCGAAGTGAAGCAACAATAAAATATTCTTGTTTTAGAATATATGATGTCAAAAATGCTAAGCAGACCATGCAGCTTTGCATGCAAATTAATCTGCAGTTTTTATGCGTAAGTGGACATTTATAAAAATGAATCTGAAATGTGAATAATTCAGCTTCAACAAACTACTGACGTTTGCAAGCAGATGAGGAATGCAGCACGGTGCAGAGAAAGTGTTTTGTTTTTTTTCCCGGTGGACTCTCAGGACTAGTCTCTCCCAACAGTCTTTTAACTGCTTTCATGTTAATATGAAATAAAAAAAAACTGCAACAGCACACTGCTGCATGCAAGGCTGCAAATGGCAAACTTGCAGCAATTTAATATAATACGTTCTTAGAATATACATTACAGGTGACTGCATGACCACACTGAACGCAAAGAAAACACAAGCTGAAACCATAGCAATGATTATTTAGAGGGCTTATTACGCGGCAGGTTTGTTCACACATCCCAGCTTTAATTATGCTGCTACAGTTAGTAACAGATTAATCTGTAATTAGCGATAAATAACGTGAAATGCACATAAAGTCGAGAACACAATGCAGTCAAAGTGAGTATGGGTCATCCATCTAGCTCGTTTTTTGTTGTAACAAATGGTTTTCTTTACAATTTTATTTTAAAAACCTAAGGAGGTCTTTATAGTAAATGTACTCACCGAAGGCCTGTCTTTTTTTCGGTTGGCCCTCCGCTGGCCACAAACAAGCGAGACGAGCTAACTGGACAGCCCTAGCTATAAATTAAAACACTGACATTTAAGCAAAAGCTGGTGATGCGAGAGGATACAAACGACGACCAAAAGTGCTGTATCTTCTCCATGATAGGTAGCGAAGGTTTGCTGGCAGATTTGTTTTGGAAAAACTGGAAAAAATGGCTTCTGCCAGAATTGCTAGACGCAACTAACGAAGCTAGCTGGTTTGCAACGGGCAAGCCTACCTCAGCTGTGCCCTGGTCATGTGACCCTTTGTTGCCTTCAAAGCCATCTATAAAATCGGAATAATGAAAAGCCCGTTTAATCGTTGCAGAAACTTCACATGTTCACATTACAAGTCAGCCAATAAGTTTGGGAGAAATAAATAAATACACAAATAAATACATAAACCTACACACAAATAAATAAACAAATCCACACACACACACACACACACACACACACACACACACACACACACACACACATATATATAGAGATAGATAGATAGATAGATAGATAGATAGATAGATAGATAGATAGATAGATAGATAGATAGATAGATAGATAGATAGATAGATAGATAGATAGATAGATCTAAGATCCCTTAAATGTATCAATAATAACAGCTATGAAGATATGTATAGACTTTTTTGTAGACTTCCTGGAACTGTGTAGTGGTCCCTTGCATTGTTTTTGTGTTTTTTTGTTTGTTTGTTTGTTGTTGTCCTCCCCCTTTTCACTGACTGTTCAATTCTCATCTGAATACATTGGCATGTTCGCCTTATTTGTAATGTAAATATGCTTTTCTGCAATAAAAAAATAGATAGATAGATAGATAGATAGATAGATAGATAGATAGATAGATAGATAGATAGATAGATAGATAGATAGATAGATAGATAGATAGATAGATAGATAGATAGATAGATAGATAGATAGATAGATAGATAGATAGTCATGGCTAAAGAAAACACTAGGTGGTGGCATTGAATCAGGTGAAAGAAACCTTCAGATGTGGCTTTCACCTTACCCACGGAACTTTGATGTCATTTATATACCTATTTATAGCATAACACAACACTTGCTACACTATTAGGATTTATAAAGCACCAATGGCTGAAAACAGCAGAAGGATTATGCATTTTATAGGCCCTGTCTTATCTTCTTGATTTGTTTTTACACACTGCTTCCACGGTCAGAAGCAGGGTTTGAATAGCCTGGCAAGCCAGAATTTGGTCTAATTCACTAGGCTAGAGTTTGAACAGAAAATGAGTAAAGAGCAGCCAAAAGCACATTTTTTAGAATTAGTTTAGTTTATTTCAAACAAAGAAAACATACATTTTTTTTTTAAAAATACCACAAACAGAAAAAATACATATCATCCCTTCTTCTGTGTTTGAAAAGGAGTAGGCTGAAGTGGAAACTTATATGTCCCTACCCCTTTATACAAGTAATTTTTACTTGTTTACTAAATCTAACACAAAACCGACATTAAAACAAACAAAATGGTACAAGTCACCAAAAACCACCAAATTATATGGAAAAAAAACAACAAAAGAAAAAAAAACATCTTTTTACAATTGATACAATTTACTTTTCCTTAGAATAAAGGACACTCACATAAATCATCTATTTTCTACTATATACTTGTTCAGAATATGTTTTTTATAATTCATTTTAAACACATTTATATTTGTACTTACTTTAATTTCTTCTTCTAAATTGTTCCATAATTTAACCCCAATTATTGTGATACACATCTGTTTTAATGTTGTTCTAAACTTATGTATCTTTAAGTTTAGTGTCCCTCTCAGGTTATATCATCCTTCTCTCTCTGTGAACAGTTTCTGTATTTTATCAGGCATTAATTTATTTCTTACTTTATACATTATTTGTGCTGTTTTGTATTTAACCAAGTCCTGGAACTTCATTATCCGTGTTTTAATAAAAAGTTCATTTGTGTGATCCAAATATCCTGCATTTGTTATTAATCTGATAGCCCTTTTCTGCATTGTCGTTATTGTTTGTAAATTACTTTTGTACGTGTTTCCCCAGACCTCTACACAATAGCTCAAATATGGCAGTAGCATCGTATTGTATAACATATAAAGTGCTTTCTGATTAAAAATATACTTAGCTTTCCCCAATAAAGCAATGCCCCGTGCAAGCTTCCCCCTAACATATTTGATGTGTGGCTTCCAACAGATTCTGCTGTCTATGACCACCCCAAGAAATTTTATTTCATATACTCTCTCAATTTTTACATTATTAATTACTATATCTAATTCATTGTGTCTTCTTTCATTACCAAACAACATAAATTTTGTTTTCTCTAAATTTAGTGACAGTTTATTTACATCAAACCATTTTTTTAATTTATTTATTTCCTGTGTGACCACATCCAGGACCTGTTGCAATTCCACCCCCGAGCAAAAAACATTTGTGTCATCTGCAAACAATACAAACTTCAAAACTTGTGAAACCCTACAAATGTCATTTATGTACATTATGAATAGTTTAGGTCCTAAGACTGATCCTTGAGGCACCCCACATTGTATCTGTCTTAGTCCTGATTTATGTTGATTTATTTGCACGTATTGTTGTCTATTTGATAAATAACTTTTTATCCAGTCCAATACTATACCCCTGAAACCATATTTTTCCATTTTTCTCATCAATACATCATGGTTTACTGTATCGAAAGCTTTCTTCAGATCTAAAAACAACCCTATTGCATGCTTCTTTTTGTCAATGCATTCTGTTATTTCCTCATTAAGATCAATCAGTGCCTGGACTGTTGACCTATTATTCCTGAAGCCATACTGGCATTTCGTCAGCAACTCACATTGATCAACAAAATTATCGAATCTTTTAACAAACAGTTTTTCTAATATTTTGGAAAATTGTGATAGTATTGACACAGGTCTATAATTTGTAAATTGATGCTTATCTCCTGTCTTGTAAATAGGAATTACCCTTGCTACTTTCATGTTATTTGGAAAAAATCCCTTTTGAAAAGAAAGATTACAAATGTGTGTTAATGGTTTTACAATGCCCTCAATAACATATTTCAGTGTTTTCATGTCAATATCGTTCCAGTCTGTACTGGTTTTATTCTTCATATTTCTAACTATCTCATAAATCTCCTTCTCATCAACTGCTCTTAAAAAAACAGACTTTTTATTTCTTTCAACATACTCTGTGGCATCCGTTTGTATCTCATCAACTATTATTTTTTCCTCCAATTTAGATCCTATGCTTACAAAATATTTGTTGAATTCATCCACTACTTCATTCATGTTTGTAATATTATTTTTTCTCTCTATAAAATGTTGTGGATAGTTATTATTCCCTGTCTCTTTCCTAATTACGCCATTTAATACTTTCCAGATGCCTTTTATGTTGTTTCTATTGTGCTCTAACTTTTTAATAAAATATTCACGTTTACAGCTTCTCACTATATTTATGAGTTTGTTTTTATATCTTTTGTACTTTTGTTCTGCTTCTGTCGTTCTGTTTTTTATAAATTCTCTGTAAAGTGTGTTTTTTTTATTGCATGCATTTTGTAGACCTTTGGTCATCCACGGTTTTTCTTTATACTTATTCCTCTGAATATTTTTGATAACTGGACAGTTTCTGTCAAATTGACTTTTAAATATATTTAAAAAGGTATCATATGCTTGGTCTACTTCATTTTTTTCATAAACAATATTCCAATCTTGTTCTAATAGATCATTTTTAAGACTATTTAACCTCTGTTCTGTTTTCATTCTTTTATACATATAGTTAGTTCCTTCTATTTCATTTTTATAATGACAGTCATAAGAAGCAAAAACCGGTAGATGGTCACTGATATCGCTTATTAATAACCCACTTTCCACCTTTTCTTCCATTATATTAGTGAATATATTATCTATTAAAGTAGTGCAGTGTAATGTTATTCTAGTCGGTCTGGTTATCAATGGAAATAAACCTAGACTGTACATTATATCAATAAATTCCTCTGTACTTTTGTTTTTATTTGGATTTAGCAAGTCTATATTGAAATCTCCACAAATAAACACTCCCTTCTGGTACAGATTTGTAAACATCTCCTCCATTTTATTCTTAAATGTTTCAATCTTAGAGCCTGGCGTTCTATATATACAGCTTACTAATATGTTCGTCTTCTTTTTCATGCTTATTTCTACTGTTACACATTCCATCACTCCCTCAATAGTAGTCGTCATCATTTCTACTTTTTTGTAATTAAGATTTTTGTCAATATAAAGTGCCACCCCTCCTCCTTTTTTTCTTATTCTGTCTTGGTGGATAAAGTCATATCCATACAATTCAAAATTTCCTTCCTTTTTATGTGTTATCCATGTCTCTGATATGGCAATGACCGTAAATGGTTTCTTGAATTGTGCTATATATTCCTTGATGGCGTCAAAATTTGCATATAAGCTTCTGCTATTGAAATGAGCTATTGTCAAACTATTTTCTGACTTCATCTTTATATTGAATTGTTCTTCATTGTAATAATTACATTCATGTATTTCATTATTAAAGAAATTGTAATCAGGATCAATATTGCTGTCAAAGTCCCAAAACCTATCTTTACAGCCTATATTTGTGTCAATATGTAGTTCATTTGTCATCCTGTCAATTGTAAATTTCTAATCTCCCTCACACTAATCATGTTTCAAAATCCAAATATCATTGAAAGATCAAGTCCTAAATGAAATTTCATTATCCTCATATTCCATTCCTCCATCCCATCATCTCTTTCACTGAAATTGATCCAAATCTTCTAAACTTTTAATCACCAGTATCTTTGCTTCTTCTGGAGTTCCATTCAATTTAACAAAAATTTTACAATTTGCAGTCCAGGTACCCTGGATCTTTTTCTGCTTTCTCAGAAAACGGGCTTTCTTTGCAATTTCTGCATTATACTTTGTCAGATGCTCATTTACATAGACCTCAGATCCTTTCAACTTTTTTGCCTGCTTAAGGAGTGAATTTTTCATCTTTCTGCTCACAAATCTCATTAACACAGACACTTTTCCCTTCCTATTCCTACTTGATAAAACATGACATGCTTCAATGTTGTTCTCACTGATTTCAATACCCTTTGAGTGAAAGAAAGTTGTTACCTGCCTTTCCACATGATTCATATCTGTTTCAGTTGGTTCCTCCCCATTATTATTTGCTACTGCTCGAGCATATGATCTAGGTTTTATATCAACTCCTGTAATGACAACATCATTTATTCTTGAATATTGCTCTAGTTCATCCACTCGTTTTTGCAAAATATAGATTTGTTTGTCCTTCTCAGCATTTTGTTGTTTCAGTTTTTTTACTTCTTGTACCAAATCCATAATACTTTTCTGTTGTTGCCTGACTGTTGTAAGTTCTTCAGCCAGAAAGTCAAGTGATTTTTTAATTTCATCCACTTCGTCATTATTAATCCTCTTTGGTCCCATCTTGAAAAACTGTTACTATCAGCAGTTAAACCTGTTTCTTGGTAGCTTGTGTTGTATAAATATAATAAATAAATAAATAAATAAATAAATAAATAAATAAATAAAATTGACAGGCACATCATTACACGAATAAATTTTTGATCTAAAAAAAATAGTAGTTTCACAATTATAGTATAATTTTCAAATAGTAGTTTGAAACTACCCCATTTTTAAATGGGGTAGTTTCAAACCTTTTTTACAACACACAATTTCATTCTCATAAAGTGTAAAGGAAATCACTTTCAGATTTGCATCAACTACAGAATAAGCTTTCAGTTTGCATGATGTAGTATTTAAAAAGTAGATTGTTAATTGTCACCAGAAAAATTACAAAAAAATTTAAATTACTTTTCTGATTCAATAGAAATTGTTGTTTTTCTCCATAGTGCCAACCTCACAACATAAAATATAATGGCTTAAGCAAAAATGTGTGTGAAATATGTGAAGTTATTGAAATGTCATGTCAAAATATGATAGTCTACATTCTTTTAAAAAGTCAAGGACCATGCCATTTCAAACATATTAGAAGTCCATGTGGTCATCTCCAACAAAATGTCACAATAATACCTAAAATAGAAACATCCATGAGTAACTATTTAACTTTTAGTCAAACAGCAGATATTTTTGTAATTTTGCCCTTTTGTCCCCTTCTTCACTACATCTACCCATTCCGTTACTTTGAACCCAAATACTGATAAACCTAGCGTCTATTTGAGCTGAGTTTAACTACATCACATATAGAAATAAAAAAAACTACAAAAAATAAACAAGGATTGTTGCACATGCACTCCTGAGTGTGTCTCATTAGTAAACTCACCTATCTATTAGATCAAAGTCCAACACAAATCATGGGATGCAGCATCACTTCATGCAGGGGAAATCATGAGGCGTGTGCTCGTAGTGGACTTTAACTGAAACCACCACTTGTAAATCATTTACACAACAGAGTTAGGAGATTAATTCAACCTCCTGCATGGGTTAAACTGAACTTTATAAATGCAACAGCCACATAAAAGCTTGTGAGAGATTTGTAGATGTAACAGTTATTTTAGAAGGGGTATTTAGCATCTAGTCAAGTTCTGTCATCAGAGGAAATGTGCTGGAGCGTTTAGGACGATAAAGTAAAGATTAGACCTCTGTTGTTTTAGTTCCGGTTGATTGCATTTTCTGCAGGTATTTTAAAACCACTGAGTACACAAACTGCAGGTATTTTCCAGTAATAGGTTCAGTTTTTTTTTTATTTCTTTTATGTTTTATGTGTAGAAATGCATGCTGCTTAGTTCACACAGGAGTTGCCATTTAAGATTTGAGTGATTATGCTCATAAACACAAGACTCTGGAATTGACAGCCAGACACACACTGATTGCGCAACTTATTCACGACGTCTCGCTTTCAATAACAATTTAATTCAGGTGCTTCTCTTCCATCTCGTGATCAGCTGTGTCCTCGTGAGCAGCACGGGGAGACACTAATTGAGTTATTGGAAGGACATCCAGCAGAGCTGTCTTTCTGATCACTCACCAGCCATTCTGAATACTCCAAATTTATATTTTCTTGGCTTTCTAGAGATATTTATTATGTTGTGCAAGATTTCAACTCCAACTAATATAAATGCATCGTGTCACTTTAAGCCTTGCAGATGTATACCTCTGCTGATTTACAAGGTTTGCATGGATCCATCTTAGAGTTATATTGATTTGTTGTCTCATATATTTTGAATAATCAAGTAACAATCGCAAGTGCATTTCAATTTAATGGACTTCTATTAGGTTTTTCAGTACCACTGTGTGTTTTCTGTCCATTAGAGTGACCACATGCTGATTTTGGAGACCAAACATTTGCTGAGGCTGAAACAAAGATGGCTTATCAAGTAAACGATTCAAATTTGACCATCAAAATCAACTATTCTGCATGAAAATAGTTGGTTTATGTTTGATTGGATTAAGCTTTTCTGAGTGAATAAACAAGATTATTTAACTTTTCTTTTAAATGCATTACTAAACCATAATGTAATGAAAACCTTTAAATTACATTTAGATTAAAGTGAAGATTATGTTTCACTTACTAATAAAATGTGCTCAACAAGGAAAATGCTGTTTGCAAACCTTAACATTTCAGGGCGTCTCATCCGTATACTATAATTGAGTTTAATGATCACAAGCACGCCAAGCCCTCTGCTCATTTGCCCAATTCACTTGTCCAGTATTCTTTATGTCACGGGACACTGCTCGTGCCGGACATTACTGGTTTTGAAGGAGCAAATGGGAAAAGTAAAACCAAGCGCATGACTTCAACTAGCCTTGTGACAAATTAGGCAAGCGCCATGAAAATGACTGGCATCTAACAGGAATTTCTGATCCACTTTGATGCTAGTGACCATCATCTAGTTGAAGGACTTTGATTCTTGCCATAGGGTCCATGGATGCTGAAGTCCACCTACATTCACCCACGCCTGGTTAGGATTTCCTCAGCTGTGGGACACTTTGGATAAAAGCTTCTGCTAAATGACAAAAACATAAAATATTTGGGTAACACTTTACAACAAGGGTCCCTATATTAACGTTACTTAGTGCAATATTATGCATTAATAAACAATTAAATTAAATATTAACTACTTATTAATAATAAGTAATGCATTACTAAGCAGACCCCCCTTACCTCCCTTTGTCCTAACTTTAAGGACACTTAAAGTGACTGTGTGTGACTTTTCCCTGCCAATAGGGGGCAGTATAGCTAAATCATTGCAAGCAAGCTGTATTTTTGTGTTCGAGTAAAGCCTAGTTTATACGTCTCCGTCTGTGTCGGTACGGAGCCACGCAATGCCGTGTTGTGTCAGCGCCAGGGCTCTCCGGCAGGCTTGCAGAGGCTACGGAGACATGCCCAACTTTTTAACTCTATGTCGAAAATGACGGGGACCGCAAGCATGTGATTGGTCAGGACACCTCTTCCTGTAAATTTGTCAACAGCACCATCTTTGCCCTCTTGAAAAAAGAAAAGATATTTGGCGGCAGACACGGAACAGATTGAAAAACGCCTCGAGGAAAAAGTCAGAAAATATTAACATTTATTCACCCGTGACTGAAGAAGTACAAAGATACGTTTGTGGACAGAAATGACGAGAAATGTGGGTCTAGAGGTGCCGATTGCATGATGTGAAAGAGAATGAGGGACAAATTTGTTCATGTTAAAAAGTTTCTGAAATAAATTAAAACATTGTGAACACAATGGTACATACATACACAATCTTGGACCAAATACGTGACTGCAATGGTGATAGGATACCCCAGAAAAGCGCTACACCCCCTGTTGTCCTGGTGGGGAATTGCTTTTCAACATTCCCCAGGTGACAGAGTAGTCTGAAAAGAAAAGATCTCCGTGTGCGTGTGAGTGACTCCACACTTGAGCTGACGGAAAAGTATAAATTAGGCTTAAGACCTTACCAACGGATGGCCATTAGTTCAACCTCCAGCAAAATAACAAGCACATCAGACTCCCGTTTATCACTGGCAGCAAGCAAAGAGGTAAATGTGTAAAAGAACATTTAAGAATGGTGAAAATTTTGTAACCATTTGTTACAAATCAATAAATGAATTTTGCCCGCACGGGCTCAAAGATATGTAGCAACACATACAGACCCGCTCCCGTGGATTTTAGACCTGCTTTTTAAGGTTATATTTTACGAAGCCGCCAGTATTTTTCAACAACTGGACATCATTTAATTTATTTTCACCAACATTTCGATAGCCTGGCAATGCTCAATTGATGGCTTTTGGTCATGGAGCGGGTTCTACAGTTGTCTTTCAAACGATCTCCACATGCCACTGGACAATGAACAACGTGATGTACTCACCACTTAACGGAATGTCAGTACACAAGACTGTCCACTGTTGAAGAAGACAAAAATACATCCTTTCTTTTCTAAATAAAGCACTTAAATGCATCTATCTGCTCCTGATTGTAATAAAGACCAAGTCCAAATAGTCCAAAATTGATGTAAAAGCCGTTTCAAATGAGCTGTCGCCATCTTGTTCCACTCTGTTGCACCATCCTGCCCACCAGACGAATAGAGGCCCCTGAGTCTTCCATCTCTCCATGACCTGTATGCCACAAGGACTGGGGGAGCTCAGGTCGAATTGCAGGCGACATCTCTCACCCTGGTCACGGACTGTTTGAGACGCTTCTGTCTGGCAGGAGGCTACGATCCATCAGGACCAAAACCTCTCGCCACAAAAACAGTTTCTTCCCCTCTGCCGTCTGTCTCTTGAACACTCGGTGATACCTTCATTAACCGGCACATTATTTACCAGTCACTGTAATATTATGCTTGCACTGTTTATCCTGCTGCTAATTGTACAAATTATTTATAATTTATTACCTACTACGTTTTTTTTGTGTGTTCATGTTGCACCTTATCACCGAAACAAGTTCCTAGTCAGTGAGCTGTGTTTGATGACAATGACAATAAAAATCTGATTCTGATTCTGATTGGTCCACAAAGCGGATAAAACACTGTGACTGGCCCACCATTGTGTACCAGTCACAGTGCTCTATAGGACTGAAACCCCTCTAGAGAGCTGCAATTGGCCAGCCAAAATGCTGCTAGGGGCTGCGGAGGTTCAAATCGAGCGTTCCTAGACCAAACTTTGCAAAGCAAGAATTTGGTCTAGTTCACTAGGCCAACATTTCGATGGATTTTTCCAGAGATTAATGGTAAAAACTACACACTGTCTCTTTAATAGGTAACAATATCGGGAATGTTGATAAAGGGATCCTTTGTAAATTAATGCCTAATAATGCACTAAATAACGTCAATAAAGGGACCCTTATCGGAAAGTGTTGCCAATATTTAAAAAAATGTTTTTATTATAAAATAAAAATAAACATAATCAGTGGATAAAACCTGCAGGGCTTTGAGTCTTGCCATATAGGTTCAATTACCAATTGAAGTGAAACTTTAACAACTTGTGTTTTTTGTGTGGGTGTTCTTTGTCCTTGGCCATTGGCTGACTTTGCTCGGGTTTCTCCTCTTGGGCTGAGTTTTAAAAATCACACTTGCATGAAAAAAAAAGTTATTCTCTTCCATAAGAACTAATAGCTGAATATACCAGCTGCCTAATCCCTGAAATACTGAAAACACCCCATATCATAATGTTCTCACTGCTGTGCTTTTCAGCAGATGTAAAATCATCCAGAAAAAAAGGTTGCTGGGAGGGATTACATTTAGCAACAAACTTAATTTTATATCTTTTATTTTCTGGTTTCTTTTTGTAACCATTATGAATTACTTCAAAAGGCTAGGCTCTATATCTGGTCATAATCTCTTTCTGATTGTTGACTCCTGTACTTTGAACCCACACAGTTTGCTCTAGTTCTAGATTAGCTGAAATGGCACTCTCCTTATTGTGCAGAATTTGAAATATAAACAACTTGTGTATTAATTTAGTCAAAGGAACCACTTTTCTCTTGTTAAAGTCAAACAGATCTTTGGGGATTTTTATTTTATTTATTTATTTATTTATTTATTTTAACAAATAGGCATGATTTAATCCCAACATTCAATAGCAAAGAGAACGTTAGACTTTCAATCTTATCTCTGGCACCCAAACTGGAAGCCCTGATTCTAAAAAGAATTGATTTTCACAGCAATAATCTAGAGTTATTTTTCCATTATCCTACTTTTGGGTTCTTGCATGCTGATAGATTTTATCATATTTATTATTATTATGCACATTTTTACACATGTATGTTTTAACATGATGGCATCTTTCAGACATACAAAAAGCATGTGGATCAGATTAGCTTCATTATCAACACACTTAATTGATTTTAGTGTTAAAATATTGAGATGTGCATGAAAATGAATCTAAATGTAAACAACTAAAATGGCTTCTCCACTGGTAAACTGTAATGTGTGACAGCTTTATAAATGTGCGATTTTGAAAATTTGTGTAATTATTTACTACTTTGGCAGAGTCTATATGTTTTCGTTACAGTGACAGGTTGACTTTTTTTTAACAGATACAGTTAAATATAAAGAATCTGATGGTCTATCTCAGATTCTTCACAAAGATATTAAAGGATCAAAGAGTATGTTTATTTCTGCAAAACTTGGTATTTTAGCAGATTAGGCTTGCAAATGATAACACAGTTGTAAAGGTCTATGAATACATAACATCGGCGTATTTTGTTTAAGTTAAACATCTCATAGAAATTCATGAAACTAAGTTACAAAAATATGTACTTGTTCAAATCCCAGACATCAGATTTCCAAATAATCCCTCCGGTTTCATGCAACGAACATGTGAACTCGGCATGATGAGGGCGGAAACGCCGTGACGTCAGAACCCTTTCCGACCAATAGCGGCGTCCGTCTTCAACCTATGGTTGTACAGTAAATACTATGAGCTCTGCCTCCTTCCCGTTTTGCTGCAGCGATGAAAGCAGACGAGACAATCAAGTTAAGCCCGCGGATGTCCTATAAAACTGTTTGACAGAACCGGGCTGTTTCAGAGTCAGAACGCAGCCCGATGAGCTCGCAGCTTTGCGCTATTCTGGTCGGGTTCTGATTCAAAGAAGAAGCTGAGATACAGAAGATAGTGGTGTTCGGCCCTCTGCAGTCTGAATCAGCGGAGACTTGCCCTGCCGCTGATTTGTGGTCGTTTGTCTCTCGACGTGCGCATCATCTCGTAGCCAGAAAGCAGCGGGAACGGGTCGGAACCGAGTCCGTGTTTGACCCCTCCCTCCCGCAGCCCGAGGTGTGCTGCTGGGCAGAGCATGCTAAATAATGAGCCAAAGGGACACACTGGTTCATTTGTTCGCTGGAGGGTAAGTCGTGACAATTTATTGTATTAATTTATTGGCTAATTTTCCATAAATGCACAGCTGTGATTTTCAACAAGACTCGTGCGGCTTATCGAGATCAATACAAAGTCAAAAGGGTCGTTTTTCTACGCAGCGCGTGCTGTCAGTTCTGATCACGTCGATCACGTCAAAAACTGTTCCAATGTTACTTCCGGTTAATCCTTATCTCTCCCACTACTAAAATGACCACCACAACATTATCACATTTCGACTTAATAGACACATTTGGGTGTTTAAAAAGATTAAATATCGCTTTTTCCATTGAAATATCTACAGTTTGAACATAAAACAATGCTTTTATTTTGGTAGGAAATGGTATTCGTTTCCGGATTCGTCGCCTCTGTTTTACCCTCATTTATCAGCTCCTCTGTTAGCATCCGCTCACCAAACTCACGTTCAGATACGTAATCTTAAAACAAGCGCAGAAATTCCGTTACGTCTCTTGTCGGATATTCGCATATTTGAGCAGACATAAAAACCACCAAACAGGCTCGAATGAGCAGAATCAACAGTGCGTTTTCTTGAGGAGGCCTCAGCCTGCTGCTGCTTCCTAGCCACTCATATGCAGCAGCAGAAAGTAGGCCAAGGGTCACCAGTTGCTGTAAGCATGAATGTGCAGTGGTGTTTTCAAAGGTAAATATAGCTGGTGCTACTCGGAGTGCAATGCCACAATGTCAACTTGAAAACGCTGTAGTGCCTCAGTGGATTTTTGCAGAAACCACAATAAGGAATCAAGACTTTTCTTCATACGTATGCAGTTTTATAATAAAGGTGGATAATTTATGAAACGATTATAAATAAGTATGTCTGAAACCATGGTAGGAAAGAAGTAAGCCAACCAGATTGAATTTCACAATAACTCATGTTGCCCTAAAAGTCAAAGTAGTGGAGCTACCCTAGTTTTCTTAACTTGCCCATAACTCACAATGATGCAAATAATTAGTTTTCTCAAGTCTTGCAAAAACAGATTGCTTGGATTTTTTCCCTTTTGTTTATAATCACCAAGCTTAGGTGAACTTTCTCATATTTTTCCCTTTCTTTGTAACCTTTGTGTCTTTCACCCTTCCTCTCCCAGATGTGGTGGTACTGTGGGTGCTATTCTGACTTGTCCTTTGGAAGTTGTCAAGACCAGGTTGCAGTCCTCCTCCATCACACTGTACATCTCTGAAGTTCAGCTCAGCACCGTCAACGGAGCCAGCGTTGCTCGGGTTTCTCCTCCGGGGCCTCTGCACTGTCTCAAGTAAGGAAAATAAAAATGGGGGATTTTAGAAGCATTCACTGGTTTCTCAGGGTTCAGTTTACTTCTAAACTAGCAGGATTTGATTGATTTACAGAATGAAGGCAGCAGCCAAAGAAAAAATAACTTTAGTGACAAACAATAAAACTGATATCTCTTAATTTTACTCTACTAATACAAATCATACATATGATTCCTCTTCTTTTAAAAAACATCTACTACCTGGAAGTTCAACAGACAAGTGAAAGTACTGGGAAATCCTGAACTGGTTAAAAGTTTATTGGGAAATGATTTAAACCTTCTATAGCAAGATATTAGTGAGGTTAAATTCACTGTTTTCCAGTTAATATTCATGTCTTTTAGTTGCACAGCTTTACTCTCATTCCCTGGTGAGCCTTTTCTTCACTTTAACAGAACATTTATAACATATTGCATAATGCTGTTAGTGGAATTTTCCACTGCTAAACACTTGTGTTCATTATGTTTTGTATTACAAATCTTAGCCTGTTTGGTTTAGTCTCGGAAATCGGAGCAGTGTCGTTTATCCCTGAGATCTTAGCGGGTTACCATGAACACATGCTGACTTTGCACTTTCCTTGTTCAGTAGAAACCAAAAGGACTAACCAGAATTCACGTCCGTTTTTGGCTCAAAGGCACATTTTCATTTTTGTTGGTTCGTGGTTTTAGTCTTCTCAACTGTTCTCTTTAAGATAATTTTTTAACCTCCCTGTTTTTTGGGACTTCACTTAATCCAAATCTTCTGTTGCCAACACAAATCAATTTCTTGTGTTGCCCTCAAGACAAGCAGCTGTTGGCAAAAACGGAACATTGCGACATGGATAGCTGCAGGACAGAGGAGGCAAAGTGGCTCAGCTTTAATTTAAACCAGAGATCACAGAGACACCTTTACTCCAGACTCCTCCTTTCCTCGGAAGCCGTTTTGACTGTTCCAAGCACAGACCTTGTATTTGAAGAAGAAGAAAATATCATTTCTATAGCGCCTCTCAAGATAAAAATCACGAGGCGCTTCACAAAAACAAAAAATGAAAAAATATAAAAAAGCATTTAGAAAATGGTTAAAAATATATTTAAAATGAGCAAAAAATAGACAATTGTGATTTAAAAAAATGTTAAGAAAGAGAGAGAGTGAATAGGAAAGAGGGAAATCAGTGGATCCTGAGGAAGGTGGAATAGGTGGGGAGAGCAGAATAAAGAGAGAGGTGAAGAAGGTCATACAAAAGCCAGCTTGAACAAGTGAGTCTTCAGCTGATTTTTAAAGGAGACCACTGAGTCCACTGATCTCAAGCTCAGGGGGAGAGAGTTCCAGAGTCTGGAGGCTACAGCAGCAAATGATCCGTCACCTTTGGTCTTTAGCCTGGTGCTGCACAACCAGTAGGCTTTGATCACTGGACCTCAGGGACCTGCTGGGGGTGTAGGCACTAAGAAGATCACCAATGTAAGATGGTGCTTGTCCATGTAAGGCCCTATAGACCAGAACCAGGATCTTGAAATGAACCCTGAAGTTGACTGGCAGCCAGTGAAGCTGGAGGAGAAGCGGGGTGATGTGGGTGTGTTTGGAGGACTTGGTCAGAAGCCGAGCACAGGCATTCTGAACCACCTGCAGACGGTTCAGGGAGGTTCTGCTCAGACACGTGAAAAGAGAGTTACAGTAGTCTAAGCGTGAGGAGATGAAGGTGTGGAGAACCGTCTCAAGTTCAGAGTGAGACAGAATGGGAATCAGCTTAACAATGTTCCTGAGATGGAAGAAGGAAGAGCGAACAAGAGAACTGACATGAGAATCCAGGGTGAGAGCTAGGTCAAAGGTCACGCCAAGATTCCTGACTGAAGGTTTGGTGTGAGAAGCAAGCTGAATTGGTAAAACCGCTCTAATGAATTTCCTGGAGAGAGCAGACCTCCACCTAACATGTTGATAAGGTAAAGAGGTGTAGCCGTTTTATAAAAATAAAATTAACAGTAAAAAATTTAGTTACTCACCTTGGGGAAAAAAACGATCAGTTGTCTTGATGTTTTCATGCTTTTCTTTGTGTTTTGGGTCCATGTGGTAAAAACCGTTGAAGGCGAAGTCAGTCAAATAACTGGGTTAGTTTAGACACAGGTGAGGAATCTTTGAACCGACTAGAGACAAACGTGATGGGCTGATAACACTGTAAACATAATCTGGGAGAGGACATAGGTCCTTTTTTCTAGGTCTCTCAGAAATGACTTTGTATAAGTTGGGTTTAGTGTCAGCTTTTGATCTTTTGCCAAGGAGGTTCTAGTTTACTGGTTCAACTGGTTTTCATAATGGGCTTACTGTAGACGATAGAACAGTCTGAGTAAATGTGACTAAAGGTTTAGGGTTATAATGATTTATGGTCATTTGAAATAGAGGATCGCATTCCTGGTGTTTAATTTCAATGATTCATTGTGAAGTATTTTCTCTTTCTGCAGGTTAATTTTAGAAAGAGAAGGACTCCGTTCACTATTCAGAGGACTGGGTCCCAATCTTGTAGGTGTGGCACCTTCCAGGTATGTGGATTTTCTTTTGAGTGTTTTTATGGGTTTTCTTGTTTTCATTAGAGCTCTTGTGATGTATTTGTAAGCTACAAGTTGTCATGGTGTTACGTGGGCATTCCTAGAAGGTCTACACCTACTTCCAGGAACAGCTTTAGTGAATAAAACAAAAATGAAATAATTCATGAATTTATGTTGTGTAACATAATCACATTCCCATAGACATCTACATATTGAGTATAAACAGGTAGCCATTCTTCCATCCATTTTCTTCTGCTTATTCGGAGTCGGGTCACGGGGGCAGCAGTCTAAGCAGAGAGGCCCAGGCCTCCCTCTCCCCAGCTGCTCCATGGGAATCCCAATGTGTTCCTGGCCAGCCGAGAGACATAGTCCCTCTTGTGTGTCCTGGGTCTTCCTTTAGGTCTCACCCCAGTTCGACATGCCTGGAAAACCTCGCCAGGAAAGCATCCAGTAGACATCCCGACCAGATGCCCGAACCACCTCAACTGGCTCCTCTCGATGTGGAGGAGCAGCGGATCTACTCCGAGCCTCTCCTGGATAACTGAGCTTCTCACCCTATCTCTAAGGGAGAGTCCAGCCACCCTGCGGAGAAAATTCATTTCGGCGTTTGTATCCGTGATCTCGTTCTTTCGGTCACTACTCAAAGCTCGTGACCATAGGTGAGGGTAGGAACATAGATCGACCGGAAGTTTGAGATCTTCGCCTTCTGGCTCGGCTCTCTCTTCACCACGACTGATCGGTACAACGCCCACATCACTGCAGATGCAGCTTCAATCCGCCTATCGAGCTCACGCTCCAGCTTTCCCTCACTCGTGATCAAGACCCTGAGATACTTAAACTCCTCCATTTGGAGCAGGACCTCATCCCTGACCTGGAGAAGGCATTCTACCCTTTTCTGATTCAAGACCATGGTCTCAGATTTAGAGGAGCTGATTCTCATCACAGCCACTTAACACTCTGCTGTGAACCACTTCAGTGAAAGCTGGGGATCATGTTCTGATGAGGCCAACAGGACCACATCATCTGCAAAAAGCAGACCCGATCCTCAGGTCACCAAAATGGATCCCCTCAACACCTAAGCTGCGCCTAGAAATCCTGTCCATAAGTTATGAACAGAATCGGAGTGCAGCCATATTGTTCCAAATATTGTAACATTTTTTTGTTTGATAACCAACTCAGCCTCTCTCTTAAGCAAAAGGCTAAAGAACACAGATCTGTTGCAAATGTTTCATATCATAACCAAACACAGTAAAATAGGTCACCACAGTCTTTCAGTGTTGACAAAAAACTGGTTTAGAAAGCTTGGGCCAGTTGTAATCAGCACCGTTATCAGCTTGAAGAAAGGAGCCTGCGTCATTTATCGAGTTTGTTTCGTCAAACCTGGAAACACGTCTTTGGTGGAAAGTCGAACGTCTTAGCTTCTCACTCTCTGAGCGTACTTTACTCTGGCAGGCTGCAAACATAGAAATGATCGTTGGGCTCGTGATGGTGCAACAGACGCTTGTGCTTCAAATCTGAGTCCTGATGGAAAAAAAACTAGATTTCCAGCTTATCTGGGCAACGTTACATAACTAAGAGTTGGTTAATCGGCCTGAATGAAGCAGCAGGTGTCGTCCAGCTACTTACTGGTCATGTGACTTCTGTTTTCATTCAGGCAGCTGTCTCAACTCTGACCTGTGGATGTTTCCCAACCTATGCTGTGTCACATGACTATTTGTCACCTTCCTCTCAGTGGTTTACTTTTGTAAATGGCCATATGTGTAAAGCACCTTCTTAGGGTTCTACAGCCCCCCCAAGGCACTTCGCAGCACAATCAGTCATCTACCCATTCACATGCTGGTAGTGATGAGCTACGATGTAGCCACAGCTGTCCCTCAGGCGACGCCTGCCGACCACCACCAGCAGGCAAGGTGGGTTAAGAGTCTTGCCCAAGGACACAACAGCAGCATTCTCTAGTCGTAGCCGGGATCAAACCTGCAACCTTCGGATTACTGGACAACCTGTTCAGCCTTCTGAGCTACTGCTGTTCCAATTAATTATTATACGAAA
The DNA here is from genome assembly GCF_043380555.1 of Nothobranchius furzeri. Classification (NCBI taxonomy): domain Eukaryota; kingdom Metazoa; phylum Chordata; class Actinopteri; order Cyprinodontiformes; family Nothobranchiidae; genus Nothobranchius; species Nothobranchius furzeri. The sequence continues at coordinate 58,658,407 of NC_091751.1, read as the reverse complement.
CCCATGACTTCCACTTGTGCTTTTTGGTTTTTTCTGTTGAGTCTGCCCATATTTTTATATTTTTTTGACTCGGTTTCTGGCTTCTCCTGCCTGTTTCTTCACATTTGTTTTGGCCAAAACAACCTTTTTACAGTTTAGTTGATCCCTCCCATGTTGTGACCTTCCAGTGAGAACTACCCATGCCTCTGATTGGCTGCCTTTAGTGTCTTTGACCCAGACTGAATTATTGTGAAATTGCTTTCATAAATTGTACAAAACACATGTTTTATGACCATAACTTTTCTGGAGCTATAATTTGGAGCTGCACACATTGTACATTTATTATTGTACAACAATATTTGCAGAAATTGTAATAATCCAACTTTTCTATTCTATTTGGAGTAACGTGCCCTCCATGAAATTTGCTCTTTGACTCTCACAAATGCTAATTTGCATATAAAATTGCTGCTACGTAATCATAGAACTTAAAGAATCCAGATTTGGCATGAAACAGCGGTCTAAATGAGCTGTGAGTGCATTATAAAGTAATGAATTATGAGCTGTAATTATAAGTATAACTGGATGCATTTGCAGTGGTAACTATGGGACAAAGGTCGGCATTCTTTGCTGCTCTTATTAGGAAACTGTGCTATGATGCTTGAAAGCTAAATAAAAACATCCTCTGATGCTAATGAGAGCACAATCCCCTGGACATCCTGCTGACGTTTATTAGCAACACGCCACAATGAGGCGGACATCTTGCTGAACCAGCGTCAGTCATGTGTGCGCGCACACACACACACAGTAAAACGTGCTTTGACTAGATGTGTGTGTGGTGTGTGTGTGTTGTGCACACTTTTCCCTTCAGAAATTTCTCAACAGGAAGTGGAAATCATTGGGAATTAATTCCAGTCTGCAGAAATGTTTACTAAATCCTGTGACGTTTATGGGGAGAGAAGCAGCTAAGGTCAGGGTAGATACATCTTTAATTAGGAACACGATACACACACACACACACACACACACACACACACACACACACACACACACACACACACACACACACACACACACACACACACAAACCTCATTTCAGTGGCCTCCTTTCCCATGACATTTGCTGATTTTAGCTCTTATCTGTACTCATTTATAGGTACTTTTATGTCATTGAAACATCTTTGTGTGTTTTCTGTCATCAGCTGTTAAATAATGTTTTTTTTTATTAAAGCATATTTTTATTTACTCACACTCCAACTTTTGGTCTTTACTTATCCACTGAGTTTTATTTTTCTTCATTCAGTAATATTCAGTTTGTCTTTTCCACGTTTATTTATTTTTTATTTTTTCCTCAGGGCGATCTACTTTGCAGCCTATTCGACAGCCAAGGAGAAGCTGAATGGAGTGCTGGAGCCAGACTCGACCCAGGTGCACATGGTGTCTGCTGGGATGGCAGGTAAAGACGGCTCCCTCTCTCCTCCTCCTCGTGTCACCGTTTTATCTGCCTGCTTGACCGTCTGTCAGTCGGCCTGGGCCGTGCATCTCACTGATGGGTTTTACTCAGAAACATGTTGAAAGACTTCATTTTATTCCATTAAATCCTCATCACTTACCCATTCATGTATGTATTTATTTATTTACAATTTGATGTCCCCCCCCCGCCTTCATAAAGCATGCTAAAGCTATATGATGATGTTTTCCATAAGTAAGCATTTTCTAGCTGATTCCCATGTAGGAATAATAAATCCAAACCTCAGTAATTTATCAGAAAGCACAATTTAAGACTACGAGGATCAAACATATTTACTTATGAAACAATCCATGTTGGAACCACTTAGCTTCCACATAATCCCAGATTATTCATAAATACCTTCATAAAAGGACAAATACGCATTACTTCTGCATTACTCAACCCTCGTTAGCTCTTTAAACATCTGATAATCCACGTAGATTACAACATCAGCCTTCACACTGCTGAAATTGTTGCTGTAAATATTTCAGCTGTTATGTAACCAAATTAAAAAAAACTTTTGGCCCTTAAAGTTTAGGTTGTGCTTTCATCCTCTCCAGCCCCTCATGTCCTCCATTCTGTTTATTTTCCTGCCCTTTTTTAAATATTATTTTTTTATTTTGAGGCCTCTCCAGAGGACTCTGTAAATAGTTTACCATCCCAGTTGTAACTTAAACAGTGTGGTCTGGGCCCCCTTCTTTGCTCTGTGTGTACAGAGAAGAAAACACGGCCCCCAAAGGTCAACCGGGGCCCCCGGCACTCGGGCGGACGCGGCAGGTAGCACCATATTTCTTTACACTGGTATGATAAAAACCATGGTGATCTTTTTTTAAATTGACATCTCATAATGGTTTGTTAAATTGTAATGATACAGTAATTTCTTATGGTATGGTGATAGCTTAGGCCTTTACCATAAGGTTTTGTTACTGCCTAGCCTTCTTGACACACACCTCCCCCCTGCTTAATTGTTACATCAGCACAGTAAAGGTAAAGTAAAACACTCGTGTGGATTTCATTTAGATTTTCGTCAACACAAATGAAATGCTAACCTTGTCATTGCCACTGATTTCTGGACTCAGTGTGTTTTTATTTTGTTTCCTATCATCTATTGTCACCATTTTATTACTTTTGTCACGTCTTTTTACGGCGCGTTAGTCAGTTTCTTCTATTAAAAATGTTTAAAGTTCCAGATGAACTTCACCATTTAGAAAACCGACTGCTTCAGTGACCTAGAATAAAACAACAATCAACACAACAAACTACCTCATGCTGCACGCTTCATATTACACTGCAAACCAAATTAAAGCCTTTTACAAGCCTGGAAGCCTAAAGCTATTTTATTTCAGGTTGGTTAACTAGTTAGTGATCCCGAGAAGCCCTAAATGACCATCGTCTAACATTTTATGCCTTTTTAAATCCAAATTTTTGGCACGTTTGTTTGATTTTAATAAGGTTTAAACGTCACATTACAAGACTGAGCTAACCGCTAAAACATTAGCACTCTGAAAGCTATTTGCGGTGACCTGCTGTTTTTAATGGCTGTGTTTCTAAGGCCCTGTCCACACGTAGCCGGGGATATGCCAAAACGTAAATATTTTTCTACGTTTTGGCCTGTCATCCACACGAAAACAGAGTTTTTTCACACGAAAACAGATCTTTTTAAAAACTCCGGCCAAAGTGAAGATCTGCGTTTTCTCCGTTTTGGGTGTCTGCGTGTGGACGGACAAAACCGGAGTTTTAAGGTCCGCAACCTCACTTTCCACGACAAAAAAATGCTGACATCACGTGTGCGACCTGTGTTTACACTAGCCGACAGCATGGAAGCTCACAGCTGCGCTCTGTCACTACCCGATCCATCAATTGTCCAAGCGCTTTTTGCTTTTTTTTTGCAAGCGGAATTACTTCTCCTTGCGGAAGACCACAGACGAAGGACGAGGTTAAGAACGGGGGAAGTACTGCCGCCTACAGGTCTGGCGTGTCCTTAAAGAGCAAGTCACCCCCTACCAGAGTCTAACTCCACTCCCACTTCATGTTTGAAAAATGCAACAAATGCCGTTGCCTGGCAGACCGAGAGGGCGGAGCCGTTAACAAACACACACACAGGTTCACAACAGCATTGTGACATCATAATGTACCAGTTTACATCATAGCATACCTCTTAGCCAATAGCGGTGGCAGATTTAAATTCAAATACAGTGCAGAGTTTTTACCTGACAACGGCACAACACTGACAGTTTTAGGCAGAAAATTTAAATTTTAACTTAAGTGCCAAATTATTGACTACACGTGTCTGCAGCACGATTAGACACTTGTTTATTTAGTTTATCAGCAAAAAAAAGTTGATTTGGGGGTGACTTGCTCTTTAACAACGTATTTATCCGGGTACGTGTGGACAGAGTTTGTTTTTAAAACGAGGTGGTGTGGATGCAAGTTTTTGGAGGGGCGGATATTCGTTTTCAAAAACCCCGGCTACGTGTGGACTAGGCCTCAGTAACTGTTTAATAAAATGCCATAAAACATTTAGTAATCTCCTACCTCTTCAGCATTGTTCGTTTCAGCTCCTGTTTTAAGCTGGAGATTACGATCCACTTCTGCCGTCTTCTTTCAGCACGTTTCATTTTTTTTTACTACATACACTACATTCGAGACTTGGGGAGAAATGTTTGTCTTTGTCCCGATCAGAGTAATTGTAATAACTGTAGACCACACAGAATTTCGACATTTAACACCCAGTCAACAGAGTAAATAGCGTTCTATGCAGCGCCAGCTACTTCCGAACTCCCATCTGCATTTGGTGACGTCGATGCAACGTCCTGTAAAACCCAGCAGCTGTGGAGTTGCTAATGCTAACGGTTAGCTTCTACCAGCTGCTCTGTTCTCTCCTGGATGCTAGATCAAAAACGGGCTTCCCTGTCTTAAGCCAAGATGGTTTATTCCATAAATGCTAATTTACAGTGTGACGTAGATCTGACAGACTTTTCTAATCTGAGAGTTTCCGTATATTTTCTATCAGCGGCTAATGCAGGAAATGGGGGTAGAAGACCATTTTCACATTTTCAGCCTGCATGTGAAACTTGGAGTGACAGATCATATTTAAAAAAATAAGTAAGAACAGTTTGTCAGTGAACTTGGTCTTTAACACAACAAATAAGCAACAAGAGTGCTGGATTGTTACATTTTATTGCATCTTGAACCCACCAAGGGTTGTCCGTACTGGACCACAGTTTACCACTCCACATAAACTCATCGCTGTCTTTCTAAAGCACATTTACATCAACTTGACCAACAACCGAGTGAGAGATTAACAAGAGTGAGCTCGCAGCGTTCGGTGCCAGAACCTCATCACTCTAAAATCTAGATGCAGGATAATAGTATCCAGTTTTATAAATGAAGTCTTCGGAGGGCTTCCCCTCCTGGCCAACCTGGCTTTGAAACGCTGACTTCTTTGTGATTTGGAGGGAAGCGGCTGCTCCCACTCATCACTTCAGTCAGACTTCTTTTCTGAAACTTGCTCCTGTCTCTGAATGTAGGTCAAACCCCACTGGAGGTGCAGAACAAATATCGTGCTTATAAAAGGATCAAAACGCAGCGCATGCAGCAGCATGTTCTTTGCTTTCTACTCGGCGTCAGCTGAAGCAGGGATTTTGATTTAGTAAGCCAACGGATTATGTGTTGATAGCTTCACTTTCTGATTTTTTGTATTTTTATAACTTAGTTAACTTGATAATTTAGCTGTTTATAGTGTATTTTAGGCAAATCTGTTGGATTTTTGTCAATAATTCATATGAAGTAAAATCTAAATGTTTTTTTTAAAGCTGCATAAACGATCAAACCATTCTCCTAATTGTCTCAGCTGACCAGCGTGATTTAATCAATTTTAATTTGACACCTTGCTGTTTCGATTAGTCTTGTCTGGTCAGACTGGTTAGTAGCAGACTGAGATGTAATCCTTGTCCCATCGCCATTGTTTCATCGTTATTTTAATCATCAGTCATTCCTCTTTTCACTCTCCCACCACAGCAAGGTTAGCATTTCCGCCTGCCGCGCTTTATGTTTGAACCTTTTCCAGTTGCATCTGATTTCCTCCTTTAATTAAGTCGATTGACAGACTTTTTGATTCCTTTTCGTTTCAGAGCTTCAGAATTAGTTGGGTTTTGGTTTCATCTATTTTTCTTTTGTTCCATTTGACGAAATGGCAAAAACGATAAAAGTGTAAATGAAAACATTGGTTGGTTGGGGTTGGGTTTCACTTTAAAGAAAGATGGGTGGAGGGGGCTCAGCCTCCCCCCCCCCCACCGCCCATCTCTTCTTCCTCTTCTTTGGGGGTGTGATGGGGAGGGTGCGGGTGGTGGGGTTTGGGGTAGATGTGACTGCTGCTTGTGTGTGACTGTGGTACAGAAAAGCCTGTGTCTATTTTAGGGCTTTACTGTAAAGCTTTCACCCCTGCGTGATTGGGTGGGAGACCCCCGCCATCTGATTCCCCCAAAATCTGCAGGCTTCTAGCTGCAGCGGGGAGGCGCTGGAGGAGCTTTGCCCCTCCCCCGTGAGTAAACGCCATAGACGCTACTTCATTCCTCTTCCCTCTCTTTTCTTCTTCCTCTTTATTTTGTTCTTCTGCCCTTCTCTCCATCAGACCTGTAATCTTCTCTTCTTCTTGCCGTTGCCTTCACCTAGCCTTCTGTTGCACTCATACACTAGATGTGTCTTTTAGACTCGCTCTGGCGTTAGGAGGCTCCTGCAGATGGCTTTGCGTTTTTACTCACTTGTTACTTCAGTTTATAAGACTTTTTAAGACACTTGGCCTCAATTTTGTATTAGCTATGTATCAAACGTCATATTAGTTAGAATTGTAATGATTAATAAACACAATCTGTGCAGCGCATCATTCTCTTCCAGTTTATGCTATTTTTGAGGCCTTATTATTGGCAGGTCCTCCTTTTAAAATTAGACTTTCAGTAATAAACTAAAATTTTTATTTAAATTAGCTCAGATTTTAAATAATTCCAGCAGCTTGTCAACACTGTTTTTTTTATTATTTACCACATAAAGTTTGGAACAGTTTTAGAGTGAACTCTCAGGCCCACTGAGTGGTCATGAGACTGTTTTTGTTAGAATTTCTGTTGTTTTAATTAGCAAAAAAAAAAAAATCCTACAGAAAAAAATCCTAAATTAATGAAAATCAATTAAACATTTATATAAAAAATGCAGAAATGTTGTCAATTGGGACATTTAACAAAACTGTGTTTTATCTAAGTAATATTTCACATGAAAAAGATGATTCTTGTCTTTAATTCACAGTGATTTTTTTCCTCCCAACATAGATTTATGTGTCTTTTACAGCTTCTGTCTTTATTATTCTGTAGAATATTTTAGAAGAACTGAAGATTCAGCCTGCAGAGTCCAAAAAGACAAAGCCAGCTGATCTTGTTTTGTGAAAAGCTTTCTCTCTGTCTTTGCGCTGTATAGAATGTTAGTGTAGCTGATTTGTTTTTTTTTTACAAGTCTCCAGACATCTATCTGAACCTTTGACTTTCTCTGAATTTCTCAGGGTTCACCGCCATCACGGCCACCAACCCTATCTGGCTGATCAAAACCCGCCTGCAGCTGGACTCCAGGTAAGGAGCCGCAGCTGCTTCATCTAAATGATATTACTGTTGGAGCTGGATTAAAACGTCACTTTCTGATCCCAGAAACCGCGGCGAGCGGCGCATGAGTGCCTTTGAGTGTGTGCGGCGGGTGTACCAGATGGATGGTCTACGAGGTTTCTACAGAGGGATGTCGGCCTCGTATGCCGGCATCTCCGAGACCGTTATCCACTTTGTGATTTATGAAAGTATCAAGCGTAAGCTGCAGGAATCCAAAGTCCACAGCAGCATGGACGAGGAGGACGAGTCCGTCAAAGATGCCTCGGACTTCGTGGGCATGATGCTAGCAGCAGCCACTTCCAAGACCTGTGCCACCTCTATTGCCTATCCTCACGGTAAGCTTCAGTCCCATTTGCCTTCATTTCAATCAAAGGTTAAAATATTAAAAAAAAAATTTTAACAACTCTTATAATAGTAAATTTGACTATATAATAATAATAATAATTAATACACACGTCTATCGTACACACCTTTAATCAATGATTTCCATTTAGTTTTATCCTTAGTTTGTTTTCCAGGTTGAGTTTTCAGTCTCCAGCAGCCTGTGTGTCTCAAAGCATTTTCACGTTAGAGCAGTACTCTGCTACACCAGTAGGTGGCACTGACATGACAGAAATTAAAGTAGATAACCAGTTTTCAAAATTGTCAAATTCTTGCTAGCAACCAAATGCTATTGGCTGTTTAGCTGCTTTTCCCTGAGCCCCAAGAGTGAAATTAATGATTCTTTTGGAGATAATTCAGTTTAATGAGAGACAGCTGGTGAAAATGATGAGTAAATGATTCAGATTGCATGTAGGTGCACACAGTTAAGCAAAACAGACACATTTATAGTAAATATATGAATACATATTGTAGCTTTTATAATTTTTAGATTTCTTTTCTGCCTTGAAGTCAGGGAGGGTGTTACCCTAGCGCCCCCTATGGACAGGGTAGATCATTATCTGTGATGGCTCCTGTGTTGTGGAACAGCCTACCTCTGGAGGACAACACAGCTGATACTGTGGTCCTGAATACGGCATGTCTGAAAACGCATTAGTATGCCCTGGCATTCTGCTGATAAACCTCCAGGTTTCAGGTTAATTTGTGGTTTTTATTGCTTTTAATCTTTTAGTAGTTTTGTATTTTTTTGTTGTTTTAGTCTTTGTAGCTTGTTTTGATGTATTTTTACTCTGTGTGCAACACTATTTATTTGCCATTCAACGGTGCTATAGAAATCAAATTTGACCTGACTTGACGAGCCGCCGCTGATTCAGACCCACAAGCTAGTTTTGGACAAGTTAATCTTAGCTTCAATCCAAACTCGACTTGAAAAGTAAATTGAGCAGATGTTTAGCTGTACACCTGGGTGCACTACTGTGTAAAGACATGTTACATTTTTGGTGAGACCGCTTTCTTATTGTTCCTGCAGAGTGTCAGGTTTGTCTCATGCTGCAAATAGAGCTGTAATTCTACACATACATGTGCAGCTTTGTCGTAATACTGAAACCTCGAGACATACAGTCAGTGGGTGTTGTACATTATTTTAGGATCAAATAGATTTTGGTACTATTTAGACAGAGCTACGTATTATAAATGGGGAAAAGCCTGTATTTGATTCCTTACCAGTCCTAGAACCCCCCTAAGGTGGTTTACAACACAGTCTTTCACCCATGCACACACACATTCACACCCTAATCATGATGATCTACAGTGTAGCCACAGATTCCCAGGGGCGCACTGACAGAGGTGAGGCTGTTGAACACGGGCACCACTGGTCCCTCCAAACGCCACCAGCAGGCTAGGTGGTTTAAGCGTCTTGCCCAAGGACACAACAGCAGCATTCTCTGCCAGGAGCCAGGACTGAACCTACCAGGGTATCCGCGGGTCCTTAAAAAGTCTTAAAAAGTCTTAAATTTGCTTTTCCAAATTTAAGGCCTTAAAAATCCTTAAAAATGACAAACAATCTTTAAATACAGTTTCCAAAGGTCTTAAATTACCAAAGGCCCAATAAACTAGATTATTTTATTACTATAAAATTTTTGTGAATTTCTAGTTAGTCTTCAGCTTTTTTTTTGTGTATGATGTTGGCGTAAGCGGAACCGTACACATTCAGTTGGTTGTGAAAGGGGGCTATTTTTAGATGAGCACATTAGCTGGTTAAGCTAGTGGGAGCTTGCGCCATGGGGAAGTGCAAGTTTAATGGTTACTGGATGGCTAATCCCACATTTGCGACGTGGTTAGCACCGGTTCCAGGCAATAGCTGGAAATTATAGCTTAAATTTGGTCAAAGTGGCCTTAAAAAGTTCTTAAAAAGTCTGAAATTTGGCTTCCTTAAACCTGTAGATACCCTGACCTACCGTTCCCCGATTACTGGACAACCCGCTCTACCTCCTGAGCTACTGCTGCCCCAGTTTTTAAACTAATCTCTCCATCTTTATTCTCCTCCTGCAGAAGTGATTCGCACACGGCTACGAGAGGAAGGCAGCAAGTACCGCTCCTTCTTTCAAACTCTCCTGACGGTACCCAGAGAGGAGGGATATGGGGCGCTGTACCGCGGCCTAACCACCCACCTGGTCAGACAGATCCCTAACACTGCCATCATGATGTGCACCTACGAGGTGGTGGTCTACTTGCTCAGCTGTTAGTCTCCTTCCAGTTCTAGGGAGGAGATGGTAAGTGAAGAACTGAGAACGATGCGCTTGGAACTGTGGGTGTGACGTCAAAATGAAGACCAAAGGAAATCTGAAGATACTCGAGTGGACCAGGAACCGATGAAGACGCACATTTATTTTTTCATTTTTGGTACAAAATCAGCATCATCTGGTGTAGTTGGGCAGGTGGAGCAGAGCTCACAGGAGAGGCAGGCAGCATGATTCAGAGGTGAGAGGAGGCACTGACACAGAAAGTGTTTGGCTGCTGAATTGGCTTTAATTCATCTTTTTGACTGAAGAATAGGAAAAGAGCAGCATTTCTCATGGTGTTTGGTGGGAGGTGAATGTATGAAAGTAACTGAACTAAAACAGGCTTTATGGGTCAGAAACTTGGAATTTCTTATTAACGTGATATTTAGAAGGAAGTGGAAATAGAAACAAAGAGGTCTGTGTGGGTTGTCAGGCCACCTGGTCCACCCTTCACTATGTACTAAAACTGACACTTTAGAATGGACTGAATTCTTGTCGTAAGTGATACATGGATCTGTGTCAGCCATGGTGACAGCAGTAGGATTGGCATTTTACCCTAAAATCAGCCAAATGTAAACCAAAAGGAAAAAGGAAAATATTATCTGAAAAATTAAACATTCACAAAAAGATGTCAAATTTATTTGAAAAGAAAACAAACAAAAAATAAACCACAACCATTTTGTGTCACATTTTTATAAATTTGGCATTCTTATTATTTTTAATGTATTCTAGGACAAATAATACATTTGTAAGTATTTATATTGTCACTTCATGCATTCTCCTCTGAACACTACAGCTGCCGCTTAGACGAGCAGCAGTGCATCCACCGGTGGATTACACTGGGCGCTAGGATTAAAAACTGACCCCGAGTCAGCATTTCATTCCTCTAGAAGCACCTAGTGGTGACACGGTTTGGCTGAAGTTGGTTTTCATCAGAGACTTGTTAAAACTTAAGGTCAGCCTCTGCTCCACCTGCTGCTGCTGCTGAGGACTTAGATCTAGCTGTGAGAGCGCGAGACACAGTCCAAAAGGTACAGAGGATCTTCTGTTAGGGGTTGCTACTTGAATCAGACGTGACCGTTTAGAGAAAGTATTGAAGTGAGAGGATTTTGACAGAGTTTCCTCACCTATAGCCTGCGTGTGTGTGTGTGTGTGCGTGTGTGTGTGCGCGCGCGCGTGCGTGTGTGCATGCTTGTATTTGTGTGTTTTAACAAGTCTGTTGATCTTTTTGTGTTCAAGAATGTGTGTGTTGTGCATCTGCAGTCGTGTGCCTGTATGTATAATAAATATCTACTCCGGATTTCCATCCACTCACTATTAATCTTGCAGATCGCTGCAGTCTGGAGCCTTTAGAGGCTCCGGTGTGAAACTGGGAGCGTTGACTCGTACCAGTCCTTCCTTACCAGTGGCTTCCAACTTACCTGATAACATGCACTTTTGTGGCCTTTTGGGGCTTGTGCTTAGCTTTTTATTGTGTGGACAGATTAAACTTGTACATTGTAAAAGGAAAAAAAGTATTACTGTTTCTCAAATTGGTATTTTGCGCAACAGTTCCTATAGCAGATGTATGTACAGATTAGAGTTTTCAGTTGTTTGTAAATAATATAGTGTATATGCATATCTGTGCCCCCCCCCCCCCCCCAGCCTACTTCTGATCATGCTGTAGTTTGCCTTTGCAAAAAATTGTTTTCATTTTTGTGCAATTGAATCAGTTTTGACATTGACTGTTGACATGAATATTAATATTTTTTGTTTATGTTCCCATGTGTTTGTACGTTGCAGAGAGCTGTCATGCAAAAGCTACCAAATGCTGCAGATCAAACGCACGAACGTGCGCGTTTGGGCCGCGGCTTTGGTTGGTTGTTCAGTCACGTTCACAAAAAGTTTTCCATTTCTCAAAGTTTAGGCTGCTTGTGTCATTTGGGATGTTTACGTCTTTCTTCACTTTCTTTCAGACTGTGGTTCGGGTTCTTTGCATATTGTTTTCAACATTACGTTTGAGGTGTTTCCGTGGGAGAGTTAAAAATCCAGTCGTTTTTTAACACTATGGAGAGAAAAAAAGATTTACTTTGGGAGGTTAAATCTTGGAAATTAGATTTTTAAAGTGTGAGATCCAGATCTGAAAAGAATAAATGGTGTCTTACCTTTTTTTCGATATTTTAGTGCTACTTTACACACGCATGTGGAAACGAGAGATTATTTCTAAAAAATCATTGGAAATTGAATGCCTTCATTTAAGATGCTGGTCCTAAACTCTCATCCCTTATGTGCTGCAGTATTATTTCAGACATGTTATAATAACCTGTTATCATTTACATTTAACAAAGCAGTTGCTTGTGTCCATGTTGCTGTAAAACACTAAAATCTTTAAATTTGTCATCATCTTGGTTTTGACATGAACAGACAACAGGACAAAAGTTTCCCTTGATGAGTTGCCTCTCAGCTTTGTGTTAGTGTCTTCACCCTGTACGCTTGGATAAGATGCAGCTGAAAGCCATCATGACTCGGAATGGTTTGTCAGCTCAGTCTTTTATGTGTTTTGTGTTGTTTTTTTTCTGTTTTTTTTAACACGAAAGCCAATAAAAGTTATTTACAATAAAAATTATGGAGTATATTTTTAAATGTTTTTTTGTCTTAAGAATATTTGTAGTTATTTCATAAATAATACATCCATAATTCAATTAATTCTCTTTTTGGCGTTCTAAAATGTAAAACTACCCAAAAAAATAATCACTCTGGGATTAATAAAGTTTCTTTGAATTGAATTAAAAAATTTACACTGATCTTTCATGCTTAAAATGACCAGTATAATTAAAAGAAAATATACAGAAAATTATGTGTATCAATTTACTAATTTAGAATATAAACTACCGAAAATATATTCCTAAAGCAAAGTGCTTGTAATTACTTACCACTACCAGCAGAGAAAGCCAAATCCCAGGTTTTGTTAAATCAAGTTTTAAGCCTTCTTGTTTGAGCTCTCAAATAAGTCAAACATCTGCACGAGATGTTCTGTGGCTCAAAGTTAATTTCTACTTTCTTCATTAGAAGTTATAAACCCAAAAGTGATACACTTCATGTTCTCTTTTATAAACTGATAAATATAAACCTAGAAGCCAGCTTTTACTTTTTTATGCACCAGTTTGTCTTGTTCTACTGATACAGTATGTCGCGCTCTGAAAAAAAAGAAATATTAAGTTTTGAGGGAAATGGATTCCATGAACAAGTCTTAAACAATCATTTAATATTCTGAATATCTAGTTTGTATCTCCTGCAATTCAAAACACTGCTAACACACTGACTCTCAAGTTGTATGATTACACAATGTAATAAAATGTAATACCAAAGTGTGTGTGTGTGAATATATATATATATATATATATATATATATATATATATATATATATATATATATATATATATATATATATATATATATGACAACATGACAGGCACATTTCTGTAAATGGTCATGATCATGAAAATAAAGAAAACACATTGAATGAGAAGGTTTGTCCAAAATTTCGACCTGTACTGTGTGTATATATATATATATATATATATATATATATATATATATATATATATATATATATATATATATATATATATATATATATACACACACACACATATATATACATATGCGCAGTGCACAATGGCAGCCACATTTCTGTGTAAAACAATCAGCTCTCCTACGTTTTACACGCATGTTTGCTGATGCTTGCAACAACATCTTTACTGTTTTAACAGCTCTTTGATTTGCTTAGTTGGACAGAAACATGAAAACCTAGCAGACAGGGCCACTAAAGATCATGCAAAGCGAAGGAAAGATGATACATTTACGGTTCTCGGAATTCCAAAATTAACATTGCTGTGGTGTAAATTGAGGGTACACGACTAAGTGCAAAAGAGGGCTGTTTTTGAAGAATGCTGACTTAATGAGCTCAAGTTTCCATATGATTTTGTAACGTTTGGAAATTTTAACACACAGGAGATTATATAATATGAAACATATTTTGCTTGTTCTCTGTTTGGATCATTCAAAGGCACATTTTGTAGTTCGGAACTCCAAGTGGCTTGAGATAAACAGTGAAAACTGATCTTGAAGTAGCTAAAAAAAAAAAAAGCAGGACAAGCACCAGGTCACGGTTGGGTGTCTGCTTACATGCTGAGTGGAAAATGTACTAAAACTGACACTTTAGAATTGACTGAATTCTAGTCGTAAGTGATACATGGATCTGTATCAGCTATGGTGAAAGCAGTAGGATTGACATTTTACCCTATAATCAGCCAAATGTAAGCCAAAAGAAAAAAGGAAAATATTATTATCTGAAAAATTAAACATTCACAAAAAGATGTCAAATTTATTTGAAAAGAAAACAAACAAAAAATAAACCACAACCATTTTGTGTCACATTTTTATAAATTCGGCATCCTTATTATTTTTAATGTATTCTAGGACAAATAATACATTTGTAAGAATTTATAGTGTCCTAGCTATTTAATTGTTTCTGAAACTGGCAATGAAGAAGCTTGAATTAACAAATAGCACTAAACGCACCATGAAGGTCTGGACCAATAGCGCACGAGCAAATTGTTGCGTAGTAATGGAAGCGGCCAATCAGTGCTCGATTTGCTTGGTAAACGGACACTCAGCATCGGTTCCGATCGGTTCCCTGGTTGTCTGGGTGTTTCGATCAGTGGTGAAGTACAACAAAGAAGCCGCCGTTTAAGCTCTGAAACATCCGTAAGAGCGGAGGAAAAACGTTGTTGCAGATAGCGAAAAAGAAGAGAAGAACTGGCTTGTCTCGTTTTCAAAGGGAATGCGCTGAGAAAAGTGTCGTTTGGAGACGAGCTGAGATTGTGTTCGGTAAGTGCTTCTGTGTTTACAAACAGCTCGCAGTATTTTCACCTCAGCTTTGCATTTTAGATGTTTGCGTGTCTTCCTAAAGTGCATTTATTACACCTGGGTGTTCGTATTTCACATCTGTAAAATACTTATTTTTGTTTGTCAGTAGAGCTTTTTTCACCTTCTAAAGTTTTCGCAGCTCTTTTAAATATGTGGCTGTTCACAGTGCAGTTACCCGAACGTGCGTGTATCAACATGCACGCATGTAACGTGTGTTGACGTCAGCCTTTAATCACTCAAGTTTCTCTTATATATGAGTAATATTAGGGATGTCCCGATACAACTTTTTCACTTCTGATACGATACCAATATTGCAGCCTACGATATCTGCACAAATCATAAATCCTTTTCCATATCTGGTAGCGTGGAATGTATGAAAGGTTTTATCAAGTCAAGTGATATTACATAGGAGAACAAGAGCCAGCAACAGTAAGTATAAAAAAAAAACTAACCAAATTCTTATTAACCATTGGTTGCATAAATGCAAACATTAACCATAATGATAACAAATGAATAAAATAATAAATAAGAAAAAACTCTGATAAAGTAATCAAACAAACAAAAAGATATTTTTAAAGTGCAAAATACAAATTCAAGGTCACTTCAGTTATGTTTTACTGTCAGCAAATGGTAGGAAATGCTGAGGGCAGGGACATAAGAAAACAAAACCCATGTTATTGTCCATTGACCAACTGCTACAAGTTGAGTGTCCTAAGTTTCAATTTTACACACTGCGAACATCCTAATACAGTGTTTTGTGATGCTACTTCAAACACACGTCGAGGTTGGACATATTAAACTTTCCCGGTTCTGTTCCACCGCGGGAAACTTGGGCATCACAAGTAAATGATGCTCTGAGTAGAGCACTGCATGGGCCTAAAATCTGAGCCCGTGTCCGGTGTTGTGCCATAAATCGACTGGCTGCCAAAAAATGATTAGCCACCACGGGATCGCGCACGGTTGGGGTAATTGCATTTCTAGATGAAATTCCCCAGGATTTCGCCTTAAAACTCAGCATATCTAGCAATTTGGACATTCAGAAAGCAGAGATAACCTCTTCCGGTACTTAAACAGATGTTTATCGCGGATATTAGTTTTTCCAGTTCGGAAGTTGTTTTAGGTGTTGCCATTTGTCTTAAATGTTCACAATGAGGATATATTAATCCTTTTTACAATGTTTGCGATTGAAAGATGGTTTGTGGTAAGAACTGGCTTTCTTTATGTTACAGCCTTGATACTAAAAAATAAATAAACTGTAAAATGGTGCCCTGTATTGAATGTAAACGTTTTATAATTGGAAATAAACAATTCTCCAGCGATTTGATTTTTTCCCCTTCCTTTCTTTAGTCCAGTTGACATGGAGCCACAGTTAACTAGTTTGGGGCACATTTTTACTTGAAAATATTATTTAAACTGATCAAGCTTTGGCTTTACAATGACACTGTGTAAGTTACTATCTATACATTACGTTGCTCTATTTAAAAGTAACAAGATAAAAGCACTTCAGCACATAAAATTAAGATTGTCACTTGCCGAATAGTGACTACACCCTCCTGTTTACCTATAAGAAACGCCTCAAAATATCTTTAAATTCTTTATTGATGATTTAATTGTAGACAACTAAAATGGCATTTTACTTGCCAAAAAGTGATTGAATCGCTCAGTTTTTCATGGAGGCTAAAACTGACCAAATAAGGGTTTTATGTATTATCTGTTGATGTTACTGTACTCATACTGTCTACTGTATCATCATAAACACCCCAAAAATGGCAAAAAAAAAGATAATTTCCCTTGCCAAAAATTGATTACAGTGTCCCGGTGAAGTGTAATTTTTTGGCAAGGGAAATGATCATTTGTTGCCATTTTTGGGGTGTTTATGAATGTGGAAGACACCCAGCATCCTGTGATGGGACTAATAAGGATGCAGTGAGCATGCATGTTGTAGTTAAACAAACATAAATGAAATTCAAACAGTTCATAGACTTTTAGTTTAAACTTGATCTTAAAGTGAAAGTAACTTATTGTCTAAACCAGCGGTTCCCAAACTTATGTAGTCGTGCACCCCCTTCTATGTCCCGACCATGTCGACGCACCCCCCAGCCCTCACATCAGGGCATGGCTATACGTATATATATATATATATATATATATATATATATATATATATATATATATATATATATATATATATATATATATATATATCAGACGTCAAGCTAAACAGTCACTCGACAGACATGGTTAAAAAAATATGATCGACCTTTTTCCCCATCACTTTCATTTTTTAAATAGTAGGCCGTAATTAATAAACATTCAATACCATACAATTCCCTTTGATTTAATTTTAAATAAATATTTAGAGTGCCCAGGTAGCACATCAACAATGCAATTTAACAGTTTTCGCATGGAACGTAACCCGTGGTCAGAGCTCTCTCCTTCCTTCTGCTCTGCGTAAACCTGAACTGATCACCTACTTGTGCGTAATCAAATGTCTATAGGGGAAAAGTTGGAAAAGCTATAGCCATGAGGTTCACTTTTGCCTCAGACCGACTTATTGCTGTTTATGGTGTGGCTGAATCTGCGATCCGCTGCCACGGGGACTGGAATAACAAATAACATGAGTTGTGGTCAGGTTCATGACTGGCTCCACTGGCTGGAGCGGACTCGAATTTCATACGTCATCCCAAAATTGAAGCTAATATCTTAACTTGACCTTGAATGAAAAATGTTGTTGTAAAACCTCTTAAAAGTTTTTTATTTATTTATTTTTTATCACGGAGGAGGCAGCACTCATTTCTGCCTTCAGTCTGACGGCGTGGCGCGTGTGCTTATTGAAACTGTGTGTGTGTGTGTGTGTGTGTGCGGCACAGCTCCATGAGCCGCTCAAGTCACCGCGTCTCGTTATTTGCGCTATTTAAACCAATGTTGTAAAATTACTTCTGCCCAGCCCAGATGTGCTCACATGTGCACCCGTGAGCCGTGGTTCCGATGGATCGCGTCTGACCTCTGACAGACGCACTCTGAACTTCAGATCTTCAGCGCGCTGTTAGAATGCTGTCCCACAGTCAGTGTGCTAATATAATATAATAATGCTAAAATGCTCAGATGGGAATCATTTCTTGATTTATTTTGTTACATCCATAATGTTCTGTGTGTGAGGTTTACAATGTCAGAACACCTGCAAGAGACAATGTTGATGACAGTGTTAATTACAATCTGCCAGGCTCACCACCTTCAGATTTCTCCAACATCGTTAAAAATGATACGGAACATATCGGCGTGCGCAGGCCAGAGCGCTGAAGCTTGGCACATTGTTATTATGAAGCTAGAGCACATGTGGAGGGCACACGCACACACACACACACACACACACACACACACACACACACACACACACACACACACACACACACACACACACACACACACACACACACACACACACACACACACACACACACACACACACACACACACACACACAAGCAAAATAAACTTGTTTTCTATTACATTTATTGGGCCCACTTACTTTTTCTTTGGCCCACCCACAAATGAGTTTCTGGCTACGCTAATGGTGACATATGACAGACTTCTCTGAGCTCCGCAGCCATTACACTTTTCACCTTGCGCACCCCCGCGCTGCAGCGTGCGCGCACCATACTTAGGGAATCCCTGGTCTAAACCTCAAAGCAGATGCTGGATAGATGTGTCGTAGGGCTGGGCAATGAATAGAAAATTGATCGTTATCAAAATTTGTGACTCTTGTCGAGATCATTGTCCCCACGTTCATGTCCCTTTAAGAAGCTGTACCACCTTGAGTCACGTAAAAATGTAACTCAACGTAATACATGTGACAGCCCCATCTAGTGGACAACTTCTGTTTCTGTGCATACCTGTAGTTATCTTCCATCTATTGTTATCGAGGTAAAATCCTCAATATATCATGATATTGATTTTAGGCCATATCACCCAGCGTCGCTTTAGTTCAAAATTTAAAAAGAAATGCTCGAACTGGGAAGATATGACTTTTTTGCAGGTCTTTTGTCTAGTACCGAGCTACCACCCATGCATCTTTTTTCCATTCAGTTGCAAGCCTTTTACCTGGACATGATCATGTACTCTGTCTGGTGAAGGCACTGCCTTTTCTGAGCTGGGCTGCAGCTGATTGCTGTATCAGATTGTGCATAATTTATTTATAATTTGACACTTCAAGGGGAAGATGGAATAAGTGTGGACTGCTGATCGCCTGTTTACATTCATCACCATGGACAATCTGTAACTAGCAGCCATTTTAATTAAATTAAAGGTGTTTGTCTGCATACCTTTTGGTGCTTTAATAAATTCTTTTGCTCATGTCACTGTCTGGTAGGTAACATGTCAATATTTTTTTCTTGTTGCCATACAACAAAAATAATGAGTTCTTTGTCTGGCTGCTCTCCAACATTTACTAGGTAAAGATGGGTAAGGTGTCAAGAACATGAAAGATGAAGAGCAGATGGGGAGAGCTGGGGGGGGGGTAGGAGTAAATGGAGATGCAGTTTAAAACAGGCAGTGGAGGAAAGGGGAGCTGGAGAGATGCTGGGGAGATTAAAGGGAGAAAGGAGAAGGATCTGCATACTCAACAGTGCGATGGTGTGAGGAGAAAGACACGCCTGGCATAGTTTCTCTTCATTTGGTGTGCTAACAAAACAGGCAAAGTGGTGACCAGGAGTCTGCTGGCTTGATAGATGTTCTGTCCAAATGAGGGAGGGAGCTGGAGTGTGGAGGGAAAGATGGAGAAGCAGGAGGGGGCATCGTAGTGGTGACAGGAGGTCATTTATCTGTCTCTGGGAGGTCAAGTCTCTCACCAGCATCTTGTCTCAGCTTCTTTTTTGATAGCTTTCCGTTTTCTAATCACACTTTCTCCTTTCCCCCTTGTCAATCTTTTTGTTGTCCAGCTCCAACATTTCTGTTATCTTAACCAGTTTACATCTTTTCCCAAACATGTTCTGATCATATCCTCTTCCCTTGCTTAATTCTTGCCCCAAATACACACATTTAATTTATTTATAGA
This sequence comes from Nothobranchius furzeri, assembly GCF_043380555.1. Taxonomy (NCBI): domain Eukaryota; kingdom Metazoa; phylum Chordata; class Actinopteri; order Cyprinodontiformes; family Nothobranchiidae; genus Nothobranchius; species Nothobranchius furzeri. The sequence goes on along the minus strand of NC_091751.1, from coordinate 58,638,651 downwards.
AGACATACTTTACCTAACATCATCAGCCTTACCATCAGTTATGTCTGCTGTTATCTCCAAGTGTTAGGTCAGATTTTCCTCCAAAATATTTTCTACTTATGTTGTAAATCCATTTAAATCTGGTCATTTAAAGGCATACTATGCACTTTGGCTTGCTTTTAGCACCCTCCAGCGTCCATTAGTAAAACCAAAAGTGAAACTTGTCTTCTCGCTGTGCGTTCATCTTTTTAACACCTTGATTTAACTGCTAAAATGTCTCCTCAACCTTCTTTAGTTTCTACAGGAGCGGTTCATTAGTAAGTCAAACAAGTCAGCTGTGTTCACAATCTAAAACATGCAGGAAATGTGCTTGAAGCAGACTGCAGTGCTGGCATGTCAGCTCCACTTTAGTAAGTCCAATAGGAGGCGGTCCGCCGCTGTGAACTTACAAGTGCGGTATTCTGGCCACAGAGGGCGGTGGAGGTCTGAGTGACATCTCATTAACCCTGGTCCTGGAGAGCCTCTATCCAGCTTGTTTTAGAGGTTGTCCTGCTTCAACACAGTTGATTCACCTGTTCAACAGCTCATCAGGCTCTACAGAAGCCTTTTAGTAACTCGCTGATTAAAATCCAGTGTGTTGAAGCATGGCAACCTCTAAAATGTGTTTGTTAGTGACCCTCCAGGACCAGGGTTCCCTACCCCTCCTGAAAAGCGTCATTTTAACACATACTTGCCCAAGAATGGTAAATGGCCTGTATTTGTATAGGGAGCCTAAGTCTACTCCCATTCCGGTTGGCTCACGGGTCCCTGGAAAAACCAAAAAATTAATGCAAGTCAGTAGGGCTAAAAGAGCTATTGTCTAACCCTCTTTGCCTTAGGGCCGGGATGGCACATACTGTATGTTGTACTGTAATTTAGATGAAAACTAATGATGGGTGTTTTGACCACGATGGTCACGTACTTTGAGATTTATCAGCTTGTAAAAGTTCGTAATTAGCATGACTCCAAATCAGACATTGGCACCTTGCATATATGACGTCACCACAGAATCTTCTCTCCCCTAGCGTAACTGCTACTTACCAAGTTGCCAGATTTATGGTGGTTCTTTCCTCCTAAAAGGAAGGATTTGAAGTTGGCTGAACTGAAAGCCCTTTTCCCTCTGTTTTTCTCCGTGTTTGGTTAGATTATGTCACTGTCGTGAAGTGCATTTGTAGTCCTGGACATATTTTCACACAAAAGCTAAAATACCACCCCCCACCCCCCCGAAAATAAGCACTTTCATGGTATGAAAATGCATCTTTACAATTCACGGACATCATATGTGAAATCCATGGCACATAACAAGCGGAATTAGAAATTATTGTTTTTAGCCCCTTGACTTGCATTTGTTGTTTTGTTCTTCTGGGGACCCATGGTCTGGAAGTAGATGGGCATGACTTAGGTTCCCTATAGCACCTTCTTAGGGTTCTACTACCCCCCAAGGTGCTTCACAACACAACCATTCACCCATTCACACACACGTTGGTGGGGATGCGCTACGATGTAGCCACAGCTACTCTGGGGTACACTGAAGGTAGCGAGGCCTGCCGAACTCTGGCGCCACCAGTCCCTCTCAACCACCACCAGCATGCAAGGCGGGTTAAGTGTCTTGCCCAAGGACACAACAGCAGAATTCTCTGGTGGGAGTTGGGATTGGACCTGCAACCTTCCAAATACTGGACAACCCGCTCTACCTCATGAGCTCATGATAATTAAATCATAATGTTTTAAACAAATGGAAAAGTTACATATATGCCTTTAAGAACACTTGTAAAAATGTTTTATTAAAAAAAAACTTAAAAGGCTGATGTTGTGCTTTAATTTGAAGGTTTATTTCCAGCGAGGGTCAGGTCTGAACTACTACTTTTTATTAGCTTAACCCCACTTTTTTAGAACATTTGACTCAGAATGTGTTTCACAGACAGGCCATGAGCTCATCTGTTTTACTTCTTTAACAAAGAGGTTTGCAAGTGTGGCAATTATGTTTGGAAACATTTTGCTGTCAAATCCTGCTTTAGAACCCCTTAAGGCATCCTGGAGCAATTTTCTTGTACCAACAGTCCAGCTCAAAACAGTAAAAATGTGAAATAGTTATTGTCTATAGTATCCAGCTTTAACAAATACTTAACAGATTGTTTTCTTTATCGTCCTTTACTAATTCAGATTTTTTAATTTCCTGCTTGCTGCTCCCTTCATAAACATTTCTAATGTTCTAATATCTGCAGTCAGTGTGAGAACAAGGGAAGATGTGTTTAAGCTGCTATATCTTATCACACCCTGTCACTGCTGTTAAAATGAGTGTGTACTGTCTTCCATTATTTATTATGTAATAAAAAATGCCCCAATGAGATAGTGAAAGTTTTGTCTGTAGGTGCCACTGATGCTGAGCATTAATTTTAATCGAGTGATGAAGTATTGGGAGAGCTTTTTTAGGTCAGTCACAGAAGCAACAATGGCTCAGGAGTTGACTCTGTCTTTCTACTCATCAATTAATCAATAACTTTTGACATTTCTCTGAGATTTTAGCTCCTCCCACTGTTGTTAGAAATATTTCTTCTCTGGACCAAAGGTGTCCCTGTGCTGATCATCGAGTGATACTCAAGAAGATTTGGTAACAAGACAGGCACCATTTTCCAAAGAGCGTGAGCCGTTCCTATCAGCTCTCATTGGTTTTTTACTATTTTTACCTTTTCCGCCATTTTTGTGACACAGCAAAGCACAACAGCAAGCAGAGTGTGAAGCTGTTGAAGTCACATGTTTAATGAAGGTGAAAAAAGATCACGCTGCAGAAAAAGTGTGTGGGGTTTATGTTGCTGAGAGTCATGTTTTAAATCAAGACTGGGTAAATGTATGCCTGTTCAAGCAGGTGCCAGTAGAGAGGGGGGTCCATTTGGATGATTACTGAAACATTATGAGAAAAAAATTGAGAGACAGATTCTGCTCTGACTAGGGTTGTCACGGTAACCGGTATAGCGGTAAACCCCGGTAAAAAAGTTGACAATAAAAATAACCGTCCAGTTTTTAAAAAACTATATTATCTCGGTGGGTTTACCGTGGCCGCGGTTTCGGCGCGGTGACCCTTACCAGCCACCGTCGCTTCAGCTGAAGTTCCCGCGGCGCGCACACGCACTTTTTAGTTTGCAACGTTACCAAAACTTTGAAGCTGAAATAATGGCCGAAGGAGGAGACGGCAGCGCCCAGGACATCCATCATCCCTCAAAGAAGACTAAATCGGAAGTATGGGCATATTTTGGATTTCTGAAAAATGCTGAGGGACAGTTAATAGAAGACGGCTATCCCGTTTGCAGAACGTGCAGGAAACAAGTGTCTGCAAAAGGCAGCAACACTTCGAATCTAATGGCACATCTGAGTGACCATCACCCACGTCTCTACAGCCAGTGCAAGGTAAGTTAACATTAACATTTTAGCTTAAATGCATGACGCGAGGACTTCTGGTTGACGGAGAATGCAACGAGTCACTATATACTGCAGCCGCAGCGTCCTCTGCCAGCATTTAAACCGTGTCACGGACACCCTGTTGCTGGATGAAGCATCTTATTTGTTGATGATGAAGAGAAATATACAATTAGTTCCTTGTCATTGATTTGTTTACTTATTCAATGCCATTTATACTTGAACATTTGGATTTGATTACATAGTGTAGTAGTTATTTTAGTAATTTGTTTAAAGTGGATATTTATTTTAAATACATATTTTTTAAGGTTGACTTGTACAGTGCTCAAGTCAAGTGTGGACTGGAGTTTTAGATTTTCATTTTGATAATGAAGAAAACAAGTATATGAGAAAACAAGTGGTGTTTCTTTGATTTGTTTACATATTGTTTATGTTTTGAATGTTTGGATTTGTATAATTTAAACCTGCACTGACTACTGTAACTTGTTCCAGAAAAAGAAGCTATTTGTTCCTTTACTTGTGAAAAGTTGCACTTTTGCTAAGGCTTTGTGTTATTTTAGCTTTAATAAACACTGTTAAACATTTTCAAAACTATTTCAGTTTGTGTAGAACAGGACTATCAATGCTTTCTGAACATATGCAACACCGTTTAAAAAATACCGCGATAATACCGAAAACCGTGATAATTTTGGTCACAATAACCGTGAGGTTAAATTTTCATACCGTGACAACCCTAGCTCTGACAATAGAAAATGGGTCTGTTGATTTTTTAGGTATTGTGGTGCGTTCGATTTACCTCGGAAGTCGGAACTGGGAATGGCGTCACACCCAAGATGACCACGTTCTGGTTATCGTAGTTGAAGTCGGGATTCCAATATGGCGACTCACACCTCCCAAGTAGCCAGTTTTAAACTAACATTTGGTTTAATGCGCTCATAGTGTGTTTTTGTAAAATAAACACATTTCACCCAAAAGCCACTGTTGTTGATACGGAGAGCTGCCATCTTGGATGTCGAGGTCGGAGTTCTGAAATTCTTCAGAGTTGCTGACTCAGAGGTCCGACTTTAGGGGGCGTTCGTTTCATTTGAATTTTCCTACTTGGAAGTCGGGATTTCAGAATTCCGAGGACTAATCAAACGCAGCCTTAGAGTAACTGCTTTAAATCAAATGCGACATGACTTCCTCGGTTCATACATGACACCTACACATAGCATCGGCTCTACTTGGCCTGGACTGGGTTTGGAGTCTTCTCATTTGGGTATTGGATTTTCCTGCGTGGGTGTCTTTTCAACCCTCTTCCCGAGGAGGTCTGCCTGGAGGCAAACTGGTCCTACACACCCACTGCTGACTCATTGACTGGATCAAATTGATGCCTACCCTTAGAGGGAGCCTCTGATTGGAGGATAGAATCAGCCTGCGGGGGCTTCCTGAATGCTCGATTCATTGTCATTCTGGATGCTGTGGAGTTAACAAGCCTGAAGCAGTTTTTCCTCCGTCTCTTACTGCTGTGAGGACACACACACACACACGCATGCACACACACACGCGCGCACACACACACACACACACACACACACACACACACACACACACACACACACACACACACACACACACACACACACACACACACACACACACACACACACACACACACACACACACACCACAATAGCGATGCAAGTTTTCCAAAATTTCTTTAACAGACTATTGACAACAAAATATATTAACAATATTGGTTAATAGCCGGTTAACCGGAAACCAATGTGCGGAGCCGGAGGGACAAGCCAAACCCCTCCGTCCCCTGTGTAATCGGGAAACATCTACGGATAGCTGGCGTGTCCAAATTACCTC